>NC_054374.1:87355097-87372597 GCF_017654675.1 Xenopus laevis
AGTACACATAGCTCATATAAGGACACAGAGCTTACATGAAGCATTTGCAAAACACCTAGAACACCATATTTCAACAAAAAGTGCACACATTCAGCCATACGATGCCAAATGTTTCAGAACCGACATAAAACAATAGAAAAGAACAGTTTTAAGCAGAAGAAGAACAAAGGTCTGGTGCATAGGCAGAAGCCTAACAACATCCCTTAAATGAAAGAAAAGGAGAGTAGAAAAAGATAATATGTTGTGTAGCATGGTTGGGAAAATCATAGATGGAAAGTATTTCCCTCCCAGAATCCTCTATGAAGCAGTGCACAGGGATGTGAAAATGAGGCTCTGAGCAGCAGTGATAGATGGAAAGTATATCCCTCCCAGAATCCTCTATGAAGCAGTGCAGAGGGCTGTGAAAATGAGGCTCTGAGTAGCAGTGAGATGATTAGCCTCACCTGGAGTAAAAAGGTGGGGGCTCAATTAAGGCTGCTCTCTGCCCTGTCTGAGGGAGAAAGGAGAGCTATTGGGGCTGTGTTACAAGTTTTCAGTGTAACTGCATGTGACCTGTGTTGTTGAGCATAATGACTGTATTGATGGACACAAGTTTTGACAAGGAGACAAATTCTCCGGTAACAAGGACTGGCTAACAGCTGCTTCCCTGAAGTGCTTGGGAGTGAGCTGCTTCCAGGAGAAAAGCACAAGGAATCTCCAAAGGACTGTGAGTTAACAGTTTATTTTGTTTGCTGGACTTATATTGCCCAAGTGGGGCTGTGAGATCCAGGTTCGGACTGAGAATTAAAATAGGCCCTGGCATTTTAGATACAGAGAGGCCCAATCAGCCCCCACCAGCCCACTAAATACTGACTTTCTATGGCACCTTAAAGCAGCCCTTCTGGCATTTGCCAGAACCCACAGATTGCTAGTCCGGGCCTGCAAAAATCAGCTGGACACCTGTGTACTCTCTACTATCTGTGTGAAAGGAGTTGCTGCTGCTACTACCTAAAGAGTGATTCCCCACAATTGCATATTATAAGCATTATTAGAACATATTTCTAAAGTGCCAATGTATTCTATAGCACTGTACAGCAAATGGGAGTATACAGAAAAGAGCATACTCAAATTCTAATGATAATAATCCTGTAATAATACTTCTTTGCTGTATAATTCCAGTGTCTGTACAGATGAGGTTTTGTTGTATTGGGGCACCTGTGCATAGTAAGCAAGCAGGTTGCTTGTATAGAAAAGCAGAAACATTTGATTTTCCCACTAAGATAGATAACTGTATCCCTTCTGCCATTCCCTACACACATTAGAATAATGTCATCTCTCTACATAGGATAAATAGTGTTGCTATAATTGTGCCCCTGCAGAGGATGACAGATAGCAATTCTACATATCTACACAGGATGACAGAAAACCTTGTTAAAAGCAGAGAATTATTTCTTTCAACAGGAGCATAGATATTGTACTATACACAACTGTGTTAATCTGTAGCCACGGGGAATACTGTATGCCCAAAATGAAAATTCATGCTGCCTAGTAAATAATACTTGTGAAAAAAAGTATAGTTTGCAACGTTTCTATATATTTGGGATACACAGCTATATTTTCTGTATCAGGCAGCCGGTATATAGATTGGCCTCATTGCTTTGCTTTGCATATCTACATCCTTGAGCTACAATTCTAAATACCCATGTTATAGATTCCATTTCCAGCCATCCATGCACTGACATTTTTCATCACCAAGAAATGAATAAACCAAAATGCATAGCTGTGCAGTTCTATAATCATCCAACAGTGACAGGCTGTTAAATCCCACCATAATTTATACAATGTAAATCACAACTCCATTAATCCTCCTTATATTTTCACTTGTTGGGACAAGACATTCACATATTTCACTACATAACAAAAGAGCAATGAGCTATGTAAGTATGTTTCAGCGGGTTTATAGATGGGATTCTAATGAGTTACTATTGTATTTGTGTCAGATTATGATAGAGACAGACTGAATGAAATCAATGACAGGCCACCTTTCACAGCAACTAATCCAGTAGACATTTATCACTGCCTCAAGAGACCTGTTCTGTTCTCTCAAGGAGTATCCCATTTTCTTTCCAATCCATCTGCCAGCAACATGGACAGGGCAATTTTAATTATAGAACCAGATAACGTAGAGTGGCCATTTTACAGTTTATAATAGAGCTATAGTAATGGTTTCAGCCATTGTCATTTTCCTTGTTCCCACCATACATTGCCTTGGTGCTTCTTTATTTGCTTATTTATAAAACTACAAGCACCTCCCCAAGTCACATAATGTCTCAACTAAAATGGTAAGTAACTGTAGAGACATGGATGAAGAATCTCCAGTTAGCAATCATTGAATTTTCCGCCAGAGAGCCTCTTCTTCTCTGTCTGTAGTGTATGTAGCAGAACAATCTCCACTGCATGGAACCTTTGGGTCAATTCATAGAAGCAGAACGCATTTTATTCTGTTGTGCTTGATGATGTCATAAGTTCTCATCTGTGCTTAAAAAGAATAAGAAGTGTATGTGATACACTATCAGATTTTACTGTGTAAGTTTCCTGAGTAACTGACTTTGTCAAAATATAATTTTGAAGTATAATTTATTCTATGAGTCTGAAGACTAGGGGTCATTTAATTGTAGCACTGCACAAAGTGCAATTTTTTTCTTGTTACCCATAAGGCAGCATTTTCATTGCAAGCACCAGGGGGAGTTGTGCCTGTTGCTATTGTGGCCTATGCTGAATATGTTTTAAGTCTAGTTGATGGCATTCAACCACCCAGTATGAGAGTAAGGTGCATGCTCTGTTGTTTTGGTGCAACTGAGGTTCAATGTTTAACGCAGCCAAGTGCGGGAAGCCTGGATCTACTGCCTAGTTTGGAGGTGGTGGGAGCTTCAGGGTTCCCCTGCATCAGTGATTTTAGGATAACAGGAGGCAGGCAACAGTGCTGAACGCGACTTTGGGAAGTGCGCATATTGACACAGGTACCTGAATAGAATAATCGAGAATTTTCTTGCAACTGACCCACTGTTTTAAAAAGGTTTTAATCAGCTGCCTTTCTTGATCCCAACCAAATCCCACATAAGTGAAAGCTACTTCTGTATACTGTATATCATACAGCAATAGTCACCCTAGGGCCTGTGCCATGGCCAGCAGCTTTTGGGGGCAGCCTATATGTTTGACATTTTTTTTTTCAAAATAAAATTAAAAAAATATTCCCCAGCCATTGCCAAGACTTACCGCTAAGTTACCGGGGTTAAGGGACACAGGGCCAAGTTCGGTGTGCCAGAAGTGATGTCACACATACTGTACACATGACATCATTCCGCAGGTTGGGGGACTACATTGGAACTAAATACATCCCTGATGCCACTGAATTATTTATGTCAGAAATGCAAGGTCCTAACATGGATGTCAGATAAAAATAAAATGTAAGTGATTTAAAGACATTGTTGACTGCATTTTGTGTTACTGCTACAAGGTGATACACAAAAGTGGCACTTAAAAGTCAAGATGTGACACCTACAGAAGAATGTCTGTGTACACAAGGAAAGAGCAATGATGAACAGAGTTATTCTCAGTATTGTACACATTTCACCGAACCTAGGCTTCACCTAAATAAAACCTGACAAGGAAAGATGAGAAACCGTACCACCCGAGGTAATGTTAATAATGCAACATTTGTCAAATTGAAAGTCATAGCTTAGAAAGGGCCTGCTCACTCTCACAGCAAAGGAGACGGTTGATGTGTTTAAGACAAATAAAAATAGACATGTATATCTTAAAGTGAACAAAAATATTGATGTTCACAGCCGAGAAACAATGTAATGAAAATGTAAGAAACAAGGTTAGAAACCAAAATTCTCACAAGCTGCACATATAGGTCATATAGAAATATGGTCAGGAGATATGAAGTTATATAGTCAGACAATTTTGCCAACTATGATTGCCTTGCCATGGGGCACACATGGCAAGTTGTTTTGAAAGACCATTTAATAATTCCAATGGAATACGGTATCTTTGCCCTGACACAAAGGTCTGTTTGTCCCTTGCCTCCCATCAGTGCATGCATGTTTATATACACACATATTTAAATTGGGTAGGACAAAAATACAACTGTCCATTAATCTGAACCCTACAGAATATCAGTTGGCATCACTGGCTCACATTAAAGGGGCTCTCTACTTAAAAACACTTAAAATATTGAGAACAGCTTTGCAAAACACATTCATTAAAGGGTTTTAATGTTATCAAAATTAAAATCAACATCTGTTGGACTGCTTATATTCTCTGCACAATACATTGTGGAAAACACAGACTCCATGTGTGCAGTGGTTCCTTCAGCCAAATGAATGATTCCACCAACAATCATAGTATGATACCTAAAGTAAATGGGGCTGTAATAAACAGACAAACAAAAAAAAATCCTATGCACAATGATTATTAATCCTGCTGCTGGATCATGGCAGGACCCCAAAGTCTATTTAATGGAAAAAATAGTAAAACAATATTTTGAATCTAAATATTTTTTAGACTTGTACTCCGTTAAGAGTTATTTGTTTGCTCACAGATTCAGTGAACTGTCTCCTGTTTTATAATACACCAGGTTATTAACAAGCACAGTGCCCCTCTTCTTTAAGTGTCCTTAATGGAAAACTTAACCCTAAAATTAAAAAAACCCTACCCCACTACATAGACCCCCTCCCTCCCAGCCCAGCTGCTACCCCGGGCAAATGCCCCTAAAAGTGGCCATAGACACACAGATAATATTGTATGAAATAAATACAATATTCAGTGCGTGTATGGTGGAAAAAGAGCCAACCGATTTAGGCAGAAGAGTTGGATACTGGTCTACTCGTAGAATCGGGCTCAACGGAAAATTTTGATTGTGTGCCTTTGAAAGCACCTGAACATCGCCCACATTAAAGGGGCTCTCTACCTAACTACCTAGTTGCAGGTAGAAATCTATTGTTTCTGCCTGTATATCTGACGATTCAGTTCTACACGTGTGTGTTGAAACCAACGTCTATGGCCACCTTAAGTCTTTACTTGCCCCTCCTTGCAGATTCCATCCAGCGGAGTTCACAGGCGCCATCTTCAGCCACTTCGGCAATCTTCGGAATGAGGGCCTAAATCCTTGGTTCATCTAAAGTATATGGTTCAAGAAGCCTTACTACTTAAAGGAATTGTTCAGTGTAAAAAACTGGGTAAATAGATAAGCTGTGCAAAATAAAAAATGTTTCTAATATAGTTAGCCAAAAATGTAATGTATAAAGGCTGGAGTGACTGGATGTCTAACATAATAGCCAGAACACTACTTTCTGCTTTTCAGCTCTCTTGGTTTCCACTGATCAGTAACCAATCAGTGACTTGAGAGGGGCACATGGGTCATAACTATTTGCTTTAGAATCTGAGCTGCATGCTGAGGATCAATAGCAAACTCACTGAACAGTTATGTCCCATGTGGCCCCCCCTTCAAGTCGCCTACTAACTCAGGTGGCCATAGATGTGTAGATTTACCTTCACGTCGGACGAACAATTGTTCGGTGCCATTTCCTGACATGCCACTTAACATTCAAATCAAATAAAGTAGCAAAAGAACAGATTAGATGATGATCTGCCCCTGACAGCAATCGTAAGAAAGTTATGTCCGACAAAAGCTGGTGACGGTCTTCCACTGATATTGTTAGATCGGCAATCCATGCAGAGATACACTATTATGTAAACGATCACCATGGCACAAAAATATATCGGGACATTCCACACACACCCCGAAAAATTGTGCGAAACTGAGATTTCTACGATCTAATCTTTGCGTCTATGGTCAGCTTTAGAGCGCTGAAAAGCAGAAAATTGAGTTCTGACTATTATGTTACACATCCAGTCACTCCAGCCATTATAGATTACATTTTTGGCTAACTAACTATATTAGAAACATTTTTTATTTTTCTATTTTTCTATCTATTTATCCAGTTTTTATTTATACACTGAACTGTTCCTTTAATGCCACTTGGGCATGTATCTCAAACCTGAAAAGTTAAGCATCTATAAATAATGGGTTCCTTACGGAAACATGTGAAGCCTTCATTCCAAACCATTAAAGACAATATAACTTCATAAACTTACACCGCCAATTTCTAAAGAAAACATTTTTAAATCAGAATCATAAAATGTAAAATTTAAATTTGAATCATATAATATAGGTGAGAATTGTAAAGGGCCTTATGCTTTTCTAATGGCTGTGGATGCTTGTTCTTGCTAGGTGACCCCTTCCTTGATTTTCTCCCTAACGTAATGCTTAGCTGAACATTATTTATACAGCACTCTGCCTTGCCTTCCTTTTCTGTACTTTATGTTACCAGTTCAGCATTGTTCTGTTCTCTTTTAAGTGTATTTAAACATTTAAACTGCATTAGAATAAAGATAGCCTCTACTAAATAATACAAGAAAAATGTCTGAGGCACTAAGACTTCTTTCCACAATACTCAAAATCTAATCTCTTTGCATTTGTGTTTCACTTAAGATGGGAACAAAGGGTACAATGCATTTATCATGGATTATATATACATTCTGGCACATTTGCACAAAAGGGTAATTGCAAATTAATCCAATTTTACCAACAACTCCCCACATATTCTTCATGTATTCCTGTTATAAATTGTGAGCTTGATAGATGTCACCTTTATTACGTTTGGAAATGATTACTGTTTCTGCTGCTAATGGAGTTGTGGAATTTATTTAAAATATGAGAATAATAGTCATGACATTAAAAGAGAGTGATTACATTTTGCTCAGTGTTGAAGAGCAAAAGGATCTTTTGTACCCAAGGATATATAGGGTTGCCTCGGATGCCTGTATTCACATGAAGAAGAAAGAAATATGTTATTAATATAAGGTTTTTCATGCTGCATACTTACAGAATAAGGTGTTTTTGGGATTCATCAACTAATCAAAGATTCCTATAGAATCGTACTGAACTATTCGTATTTTGTGCTGTTTATTTTCAGATGTTTCCAGTTTTTCCTATTTTCTTCAGATCTGGTGCTACTCAGTTAAAGTCATTACAATATACAATATATCTTCATAGGAGTATCTGTTACCTCTTGTATTTTTTCAAGCATTAATTAAGACTGGTTAAGTACTGCTTTTTAGACAAAATGAGCAAATGGGAAAATTCAATTTTACAGCATCATATTTTCTACATGTTCTTGGATACAAAAACAAAGCACAATAAATGCCACGGGGCTTTTGAATGACATTGTAATGGAGTCTACTGACCTGCTCCAAGATGGCGTCCAAAATGGCGATTCCTCTTCCCTGCACATGGCTCCGGGTGGTCGCAATCATCCTGCATCATCTCCTTCTTGCCCTGTGATTGGTCGCCGGCGACGGAACGGACGCCGGCGTCAGAATCGGGCGCCGGCGTCAAGGCGTCAGCGTGGGGACGCTGGCGTCTGCGTCTGACGCCAGCGCGTCAATTTTGGCGCCAATAGACTGGACTATAAAGACCCTCATTTCCATCCTGACCTTGCCCAATTATAGGTCTATTTCATATAGTTCCTGGGTGCGATATATTCTGTTTTGCTTATCCGTGTTTGAACCTTGCCTGTTATCGACTTTGAATCTGTACTGCCTGTCTTGACCATTCTGCCTGTTTTACGACCATTCTTTGATAAACCCTTTTCTGTACCGCGAACTTGGATTGTTGCCTTCTCTTTGGTCCTTACTTCAACTGCGCCTTCGGGCATTACAGTATAATTGGGCCATGGACCCCTCGGAGGAGGCCCAAGTACCCCTCGATGTCGGAGGGGCCATTCGGGGATTGGCTTCTCGCATGAAATCCTATGAAGCCCAGCAGTCTCAAATTGGCCAGGCAATTGATGTTATCCTGGAGAAATTGACTGCCATGTCTCCAGCGGCTCCTGCGGCTGTGCCTGTTCCTGCCATTCCTGCTCCTCTCCAGGTGTCTGAACCTCGTGTTCCCGCTCCACCTCTTTTCAGCGGAGACCCAAAAGCTTGTCGTGGTTTTATTAACCAATGTGAAATTCAATTCACTCTGCAGCCAGGCCAGTTCGTCTCCGAGCAAGCCAAGGTTGGTTTTGTCATCTCCCGTCTGCAGGGGAAGGCTCTGGAATGGGCGTCTCCCCTTTGGGAGAAGAGAGACCCGCTGATCGACAACGCCGGGGCCTTTCTCCAAGAACTCCGGACGGTGTTTGACGCTCCTGGTCGTACTACTGCAGCCTCGGCTCGACTGTTCCAGCTTCAACAAGGCACTCGCTCAGTTCCCGAGTATGCCATTGAATTTCGTACCCTGGTGGCAGAGACCTCCTGGAATAACGATGGTTACCACGCGGCCTTTTACAACGGCTTGGCTATACGCATTAAGAATGACCTCGTTTCCCGGGAAATTCCTTCTCGGTGGGAGGATCTGGTGGCCTTGGCGGTGAAGGTGGATACCCGGCAGAGGGAGTTCCAGCTTGAACTCGACCGAGAGCGTACAAAGAGGTACCCCCGGTTCCAACCTTCTTTGGCCCCCGCTTCCAGAGACCCCTGCTTTTCAATCCTGTTCCCCCAGAGCTTCCTCCTGCTCCTATGGATTCTGCTTCTTCCTCCTTGCCGGCTGAAGAACCCATGCAGATTGGGCGGGCCCGCCTGTCCGAACAGGAGAAACTCCGGAGAAGGGCTGCCGGCCTGTGCCTTTACTGTGGGGGTAAAGCCCACTTTGCCCAGGAGTGTCCAGTGAAGCCGGGAAACGCCAAAGCCTAGGTAAGCTCGGGGAGACTTACCTGGGTGGGATTTGTCATTCTCCCCATTCTTCTACTCTACGTTTCCTTCTTCCGGTGCAGATCCAGTTTGGCTCTTTAAAGTTTTCCTCACAAGCCTTTCTAGATTCCGGTGCTGCAGGAAACTTCATGGATCGATCCTTTGCAAGACGTCATTCCATCCCTCTCCAACCCTTGGCAGTTCCTCTTCGTGTCCTGGCGATTGATGATCGTCCGCTGTCGTCTGCCTTCGTCTCGCATTCTACTCAGGAACTTTCTTTTAAGGTGGGCACCTTGCATTTGGAGAGATTATCCTTCCTCCTCATTGATTGCCCTTCCACTCCGGTTGTCCTGGGACTGCCATGGTTATGTGCACATAATCCAGTCATTGACTGGTCCACATTGCAAGTTTCCAGATGGAGTCCTTTTTGTTTACAGAACTGCCTACCCACTGTTCCGGTTGTCAAAATTTCCTCTGTGTCCTCTAATTCTTCTCTTCCCTCTGTATACCAAGCATTTGCCGATGTGTTTAACAAGTCTTCTGCTGAGATTCTTCCTCCCCATCGGCCTTACGATTGCCCAGTGGAACTTCTATCCGGCTCTATGCCCCCCAGGGGCCGCACCTACCCACTCTCTCCTTCGGAAACTTCTGCTATGAAGTTATACATCCAGGAGAATCTTCAGAGAGGATTCATCCGTCCTTCCACCTCCCCTGCCGGTGCAGGTTTCTTCTTTGTTGAGAAAAAGGATGGTAGTTTGCGGCCCTGCATCGACTACAGAGGACTCAACAAGATCACAGTTAAAAACAGGTACCCTCTTCCTCTTATTTCTGAACTGTTTGATCAACTTAGGGGTGCCAATATCTTTACAAAGCTGGATCTTCGGGGGGCATACAATCTTATCCGGATCCGTGAAGGGGACGAGTGGAAGACCGCCTTTAATACCCGTGATGGACATTATGAGTATTTGGTCATGCCCTTTGGTCTCTGTAATGCTCCTGCGGTCTTCCAGGAGTTTGTTAATGATATTTTTCGAGATTTATTGGGTCTATGTGTGGTCGTTTATCTGGATGACATTCTTGTTTTTTCTAAAGATCTTCTGGAACATCGTGCCCAAGTACGTGAAGTCCTCTCCAGACTAAGGAAGAACAATCTCTTTGCTAAATTGGAGAAATGCACTTTTGAAGTCTCGTCTATTCCTTTCCTTGGCTATATCATTTCTCCTCTAGGTTTCAAGATGGATCCTGCCAAGGTGTCTGCAATCCTGGACTGGCCTCTTCCTACTAGTGTCAAAGCCATTCAGAGGTTTGTCGGCTTTGCCAATTATTACAGACAGTTTATAAAAAATTTTTCTTCCAGACTTTCTCCAATTCTGGCCCTGATTCGTAAGGGGGGCAAACCTCAACACTGGTCTTCTCAAGCCCTGGAATCCTTCAAGTCCCTCAAAGAGGCCTTTTCTTCCGCTCCAATTCTTCGGCACCCAGAACCTCTACATCCCTTCTTCATGGAAGTCGACGCCTCTGATGTCGGAGCTGGAGCAGTTTTATCACAGAGATCCATTTCTGACGGTAAACTCCATCCTTGTGCGTTCTTTTCTAAAAAATTTTCTGCCCCAGAACAGAACTATGATGTGGGGAATCGTGAACTACTTGCCATCAAATTAGCCTTGGAGGAATGGAGACACTTACTGGAGGGTTCTTCGGTTCCTGTGACGATTTTTACCGACCATAAGAATCTTGAGTTCATCCAAACCCTCAAACGCCTGAATCCCCGGCAAGCCAGGTGGGCACTTTTCTTTTCCCGTTTTAATTTTGTCATTACCTTTCGTCCTGGCTCCAGAAACAGGAAGGCCGATGCCTTATCCAGAAGCTTTATTCCCGAAGATTCTGTGTCCGAGGAACCTGAACCTGTGGTACCCTCCATCAAGATTATTGCTGCCTTGTTCCCTTCCTGTGCCTCCCAATTGTTGTCCGCTCAAGATTCTGCTCCTGCGGAAACTCCTCTTGGTGTTGCTTTTGTCCCTCCAGAATTTCGTCTTGCTATTTTGTCTCAGTCTCATAGTTCCAAACAGGCCGGACATCCTGGAATTCAGAAGACGACCGAGCTCTTATCTCGTCTAGTATGGTGGCCAACCTTAAGAAAGGACGTTAAAGATTTTGTCTCCTCATGTTCCACGTGTGCTGTATCCAAATCCGGACATTCTCCTCCCAAGGGTTTTCTTCTTCCACTGCCCATCCCATCTCGACCCTGGACTCACCTCGCCATGGACTTTATTGTCGATTTGCCCATTTCCTCCGGCCACACTGTCATTTGGGTTGTTATCGACAGATTCAGTAAGATGGCTCATTTCACTCCTCTCCGCAAACTGCCTTCTGCTCCTGAACTTTCAGAACTGTTTATTAAACATATTTTTCGCCTCCATGGCTTCCCAGCAGAAATTGTGTCCGACCGTGGTCCCCAATTTGTGTCTAAATTTTGGAGGTCACTGTGTAATGCTTTAAATATCTCTCTTCAATTTTCTTCTTCTTATCATCCCCAGTCCAATGGTGCCGCTGAACGTGTTAACCAGGCCTTGGAGCAATTTCTTCGTTGCCATGTGTCTTTGTGTCAAGACGACTGGTCGGACCTTCTTCCCTGGGCGGAGTTTGCCCATAACAATTCTTTACATTCTTCTTCCCAGAAATCTCCTTTCTTCTGTGTGTATGGCCGGAACCCATTGGCATTCCCTCAGGATCTCTTACTCACAAATGTTCCTGCTGCTAATGATCAAGCCGCTCATATGCTGGCCATCTGGCAGGCCACCACTGCTAATCTGGAAAAGAGTTCATCCTCTCAAAAGAAGTTTGCCGACAGGAAGAGAATTGCCGCCCACCCTATGCTCCTGGTGACAAGGTCTGGTTGTCTACACGGAATATTCGCCTCAAGATTCCCACTCCTAAGCTTGGCCCCAAATTCATCGGTCCCTTTCCCATCATCGAGGTCATCAACCCTGTGGCAGTTCGTCTTCTTCTTCCTCCCGAGATGCGGATCCCTAATGCCTTTCATGTGTCTCTCCTTAAACCTGCAGTGTCTTCCCCCTCTTCTTCTTCCACAGCTCCTGTTGTTATCGATGACCATTTAGAATTTGAAGTCAGCAGGATTCTGGACTCTCGTTTTTCCAGGGGCGCTCTCCAGTACCTTGTCGAATGGAAGGGTTTCGGTCCCGAGGAATGCTCTTGGGTGAAAAAGTCGGATGTCCATGCCCCCATCCTTGTTCGCAGGTTTCATAGGCAGTTTCCTTCCCGTCCTGGTCCCGGTGGTCCTGAGGCCCCCCCTAAGGAAGGGGGTACTGTAATGGAGTCTACTGACCTGCTCCAAGATGGCGTCCAAAATGGCGATTCCTCTTCCCTGCACATGGCTCCGGGTGGTCGCAATCATCCTGCATCATCTCCTTCTTGCCCTGTGATTGGTCGCCGGCGACGGAACGGACGCCGGCGTCAGAATCGGGCGCCGGCGTCAAGGCGTCAGCGTGGGGACGCTGGCGTCTGCGTCTGACGCCAGCGCGTCAATTTTGGCGCCAATAGACTGGACTATAAAGACCCTCATTTCCATCCTGACCTTGCCCAATTATAGGTCTATTTCATATAGTTCCTGGGTGCGATATATTCTGTTTTGCTTATCCGTGTTTGAACCTTGCCTGTTATCGACTTTGAATCTGTACTGCCTGTCTTGACCATTCTGCCTGTTTTACGACCATTCTTTGATAAACCCTTTTCTGTACCGCGAATTTGGATTGTTGCCTTCTCTTTGGTCCTTACTTCAACTGCGCCTTCGGGCATTACAGACATGATGTCAAATATGCACATGATTATCGAAACAAGGTAGCACATAGTGACCCCAACATATGAATAGGGCAAGATTGAGATATAAGACTAGAAAGTACAAATTTGCAGTTCATTTTCTTAATTTTTGTGTGACTACAACATTTCACCAAAATGCTTTTGGGGGCAATGGGCAATTGTATACAGTATATATTTATAATGTAAAATTGTCCATAACCAAGCAATAAAAGGCACTAATCCTTTTAGGGAAAGCAATCCAACATCCCTTCTAATCCTTATTACCCAATCCAATGCACCCCATGGCACCTATGTACATTTTCTCCAAAGTTTTTGAAAGATTCCACCATTCAACTAGGCACAAATGTTAGTCTTTGTCCCTGTAGGGTGTTTGTATCATTAATTTCCCTGCTGCCAACAGAAATATTTATTTTCCCTTTCTGTGGTCAAGGTTTAGCTGTGTAGCCCCCTGTTGTGCTTTTGATGCTGTCACAGATTTGCAAAACCTTAAGCTTACATCAGTTAGGGGTATTAGATTTGCCATAGAAATGAAAGATGAAAAGAGAAGTATGAAGATGAAGCAGAAAATGTTCTTTCCTGCGTGAAAATGTTGCTTCATAAAATATTAGGTAAGTGGATACAGAAAAGCAAAACAATATACAGGTGTACAGAAAATACCCATGCTTGTGTTAGAATAACACTTGGTAGTGGTGAAAAACTGAGATTTCTACTAAATATCATATAGGTATTGGATGCATTATCTGGAAACTCATTATCTAGAAATTTACAAACTATGAGAAGTCCGACTCTCATAGACTCCATTATAGGCAAATATTTCTTATTTGTAAAAATGATATCCTATTATTCTCTAATAATAAAGCAGTATCTTGTACTTGATGGTAACTAAGCTGCATTATTATATATTGGAGGCAAAACAATCCTATTGGGCATTCATATTTTGAAGTGTTTTTAGCAGACTTAAGCTATGGCTCGTTTCTTGCAGATTAGTGGGCATTTTAAGACTCATTTATAAACAAGTGTTGGTGAAGCTGGTAGCAAGTTGTGCAAGTTCTGTGCTTTGCCCTAGCAACAGTAAATTTGACAGCACTGTTCTCTAAGGGATAAAATACACACTATGGGGCAGATTCACTAATGGACGAATTGGCTAACGCTAGCTACAGTTTGGCTGCATTACCATCCACAGGGACATTGCCTATTCACTCACGAAAGAGACCATCGATATCGTTCGTTTGCACTCTATCGCCAGGTGACTTTTTGCTCTGGCTAAAGGTTGTTACTCTACAAATTCAGTAAAGTGGGGATTTTACTGAACCTTACCTCTTCACCACCTCAGACCAGATGAAGTGCTTAAAAGAAGCTAGAGCTTCCTCAATCTTCTGTCACTTACATCATATCCTGTCTGCCGAAAATGCATTAAGCTAAAAAAACGCTGGTGACTTCATTTTTTTAAGCGGGATCGTCTGCAGTCCTAACTTTAACTTTTTTTGGGTAACTGGTTTTCTTAATGTGTAGGGCATTATATTAATTCTCTTGTCTTTATTAAGGTTCCCTGGACATTTTTAATAAAAAGTGGTAACTTCAAGCATTTGCACCAACATACAACTTTAAATTACCTGCCCTATCCAAATTGACTTAAGCGCAAGATCATTAGCGAATTTACGCAAGGCAGAAACGAACGTTATCGCATCTTCGCTATGAAATGCAAGCACTGCCGAAGTAACACTAGCAAAAAGTTATCAGCATTTGGCGCACAGGATGAAACTTTGCATATTAGTGAATTGCCGTAGTCATATCACATTTTTGCCTGGCGCGGTTTGCGAAGCCCATTAGGGTATCTACCACTCTGTCTCCAAGGAATTAATATTATACGTACATATGTACTGTATATACCCGAGTATAAGCCGAGTTTTTCAGCATCCAAAATGTGCTGAAAAAGTCTACCTCGGCTTATACTCGGGTCAGCGGTACCCGACCCGAGTAGCTGAGATTGCAGTCACTTTTAATCATTCCTATACCAACAGTAAACTTGGGGAGAGACTGCAATATCCCACAATGCCCTCTGTTGGTTATATGAAAGAATAACAGTGCAGCCTCTGTTGGTTATATGAAAGAATAACAGTGACTGCAATATCACACAGTGCCATCTGTTGGTTATATAGAAGAATAACAGTGACTGCAATATCACACAGTGCCCTCTGTTGGTTATATGAAAGATTAACAGTGACTGCAATATCACACAGCGCCCTCTGTTGGTTATATGAAAGAATAACAGTGACTGCAATATCACACAGCGCCCTCTGTTGGTTATACGAAAGATTAACAGTGATGGCAATATCAAACAGCACCCTCTGCACATGGTAGTGGGACAGTGGGACAATGCACACAGTAATCCGTTTGGCAATTCTCTGTCACCATCAACTTTGCAAAGAAGTCCGGTTGATCGCTGGGGGGGTCGCTTTGGCAGAATGTGCGCTGCAGGGAGACAGGGCTGTAGTTGTGTCTAGGCTTATACTCAAGTCAATAAGTTTTCCCAGTTTTCGTAGGTAAAATTAGGTACCTCGGCTTATACTCGGGTCGGCTTATACTCGAGTATATACGGTATTTAATTTTTTTTTTTCATTCAAAAATCAGATAATAAATAGGGCCCTGTGGTTAATCATCGTAGACTTTATCTAGACTTACAATATCGTAGATCATTTGTAAGCAGAAACATCAGAGATTTGGTGTCAGCCCTACAGCACTCAGTGTAGAAAGAGATGAATGAAATGAAACTGTTCAGATTAGCTGCAAGATAGGCACTGCAGTTCATCTGAACACTCCATTCCTGCCAGAGCTTTTTATTACAGATTTTTGTCTTCTGTTCAACTACCCAGGATCTATAGATTTTGAAAAAATACTTAACCAACAGATAACATATTTTATAATAAGTGACAAGCCAAAGGATCTAAAAAAATTGGCTTCTACATAATAATAAACATAGATTTTTTTTTGGTATCACAAATGTTGTAAGGCTCTGTGTGCTCCCCCATCTAGCATGTGTGTATTTTCATTTGGTTTGAATGTGAGCACAGTGACTGGAATGAAGTATACTTCTGCCAGTGTTTCATTCTGGGATAGTCCAATGGTACATTTTATTAAAAGTAATATTAATCATAAAAAACAATTGTGAAATTGTTTTAAATATTGGCTATTTTGTGTGATTGTGATGTTAAGGGGTAAAGGCTCCTTTTTTTGTTTGTATATATTTTTTAGTTTTCCATTTGTATACATGTTTGTCAATATGTACAAATCCCTCAATGTAACCAATACATATAAAATAACACACATAATACTGTTGGGGAGCATTCAAGAACAATATAAATTTGTCAGATGTTTTGCATGGTGTACAATGTAGTTTGAGACAATGTAAAGAACATTAAACAAAAAGAAAACAAAGCAAAACTTAAAAAAAAAGAAAAAAATTAGAACAGTGCTCCAAGGCTCCTTTTTAAAGTAATTTTGAAGGGTAACAAAAATCTGTCCCTGTCTTTTTAAATTAAGCTCAGGGTATGGAGACCTCTATCTTTAGCATCGCATCTTAACATAACTGTAATAAAGCCTCATCATTTTTCTGCTTCTTCAGAATTCCATTACAAGTGTCACGCTTCCTATAAGGGACCTATTTATGATACTTTGTAAAATAATTATGGTCAGAAAAAAAGTTTAAATAATGGCAAATTTACTCCACCCACTTTCCTGTATGCTTTTACTGAATTTTCAGGAAAATCAAACCATAGCAGTGGGGGCAAAATTTGCTTATAGTCTGGCACTGCAGGAAGGGGGTAATAACACCACATGTACAATTTTAACTTGCTGTGAATGCTGCACTACAAGCACATTATGGGGAAAAGGGGGAAAAAGACTCTGGCACCTAAAGTACATTACATGCAGAGACTGCGAGGTACTCAAGATACATACAAAGGAGCAGTAGGTACTGATCTCCCAAGAACATAATATAGAGAAGGCATCACAAGCACTATAAAGAACATGATATAGTAAGAAGCAGAGGGCACTGGCACACCAAATACATACATAGAGAGCAATGGACAATAGAGAATACTGGCAGGCCAGGCACAATATACAATAAATGAAAGTAGGTTTAACTATGCATGATATTGTAAGAATCAGTGAGTACAGGCACTATTATAAGTTCTAGCACCTCCTCATGAACTGCCTCACTCTATTGCTCTGCCAAAATGCAAGGTATGAGGAACCGTAGGCCTGGAGTATTGTGTAACCTGTGGTAGGGAAAGCCATGCAGTGACTGCATTAGTAATGTGAAAAATTCAAATATCTCTCACTACGTGGATCCCTTTTTTGCTAGTTAGACAGCAATGTTATATTATAATGGGACTGTTGTACAAATTATTCAATCCCACTGCATCAGCATAATAGTTATGTATAAACATAATAATTTAGGTTGAAAAAAGACACGTCATGCCTTATGGCCTAAGTAAAACCTGTCTAACTTCTAGCTGATACAAAGGAAGGAGAACAACCCCTTCTAAAGCTTCTCCAATTTGCTAAAAAAAAATTCTTCCTGATGCAATTGGACCATTTTCTGGATTAATTTTGTACTAAGATCTTTAACCCTGCATTTTCTGTATAACACCTGCCCAGAAAGCAGGATGGCACAGTAGAAATGCCAGGTATGAATACCCCTAGAACTAATATCAAGATGGCACAGTGGCAATTCCATGTATAAATACCTCTAGAACTAATATCAAGATGGCACAGTGGCAATTCCATGTATAAATACCCCGAGAATTTGTGGCAGGATGGCACCATGGTAATTCCATGTATAAATACCCATAGCAATACCCCCACTCTTGAAAAAAATGGGGAC
>NC_054374.1:87377597-87382597 GCF_017654675.1 Xenopus laevis
GTGAGCAGGGAGACACTCAGGCAGGAAGTGATGTGACAAGCTAATATGGAAGCTGTTATCCTAATCAAACAGAGAGAGATTCTTGAGCTGTTTACTCCGATATGGTAAAACATTCTACAGAATAAATATAGCATTCTAGCTTGCACTATTGTGGTTAATATATTGGCAATAAACTGCCTTGGCATCTTTCCTTCTCCTTTAAGGACTGCTACATATTACAAAATCCTACTATGGCTAGGATTCCATGGGTCATGCTCTTAATTACTCTTTGACTGACTAAGCCTAGAATCTACAGATTCACAAATTGTTATTTTTGCACTTTTTGTTGCAGTGTATTGAATTTGTTTGTTGTGTGCAGGTTGCACTTTAAGGTCTTAAGATTCACCATTACTAGTCCCACCAGCTGTAGACAGAATTATGGGACTGGGTGAACTTGCTATGGGGTTAGTTTATGCAACTGTATGAGCATACCTGAAGAAGAATGAACACTCTATGGACAGTTGTCAATGACAAAAGAGTGACACATTCTTGAAGGATAAATGAAGCCATGACTGCTCTCTCATCACCTGATTTAGCAAATTTTATTTTGCAATTCTACATGGATCTGAAATCTAATAAGTGAAATCTAATAATCTATCCCTATAGCACTTCTGGTGATATGTTGCTACTATAGATACATTTAAAATGTTATGTGCTCATTACTGAGTAGTGTTAAAAATAAAATCAATTTGTTTTGCATCATGTAGCGCTTATTTATTGCTTAACACATGGGACATTAAATTTTTTGTTAATCAAGTTACAGCCTTTCAATAAATAGCTGTCTTCACGTGTTTTATAATAGAGATTACTGACATTCAATAATTGGGGAAAAAAACAGCAATTCGATTTTTGCAAAAACCTTAAAGGAGAAGGAAAGTCTTTGTGCACTTGGGAATTGCCAAATTTTAGCCCCCAATTGATTGTATTGACTTACCTAAAACCCCAGGCCGGTGCTCCTATCACCAGAAAAGTGCACCGGCCCGTAGTTACACCAGTGAGCACCACGGAGCGATCCTCTTCTGTCTTCCTATTTCTTCGCGTGGCTGCGCATGTGCAGTGGAGCGAAAAGCCGAACTTTAACTAAAAAGTCAGCTATTTTGTTCAACTGAAGAAAGAAGCCAGAAGAGGATCACTGTGTGGTGCTCGCTGGAAGAACCCCAGGCCGGTGCAGTTTTCTGCTGATAGGAGCACCTGGGGTTTCAGGTAAGTAAATAGGGTGCCTAACATTTGGCATCCCAAATGCAAGATGACTTTCCTTCTCCTGTAACACGAAAAGTGAGAGCAATGAACAAAGAAAATCTCTGTTTCTCCTCTGCAAAGTGAGACTGCTATGGCTACAAAACTCTGCTTAAGTCAGTTTAGAGTATTAAACATGATAACAGAAATGGAAACCAAAGATAGAGGAGTATTTTTATAGTTTAGAAAATGTGACTTTGAACCCCCTTTCTAAATATTAACTCCATATGCTAGACTGTTTTGTGCCCATGAGGTTCTTACAAATGTCTTATTGCAAAAAAAATTTTTTTAAAAAAATATACAGCAATGCAAGTTTTTAAAACCTACAAAAATGTTTTATTGCAAGAATATGTGGTCAATATAGTGAAACCATGAATAACCACATCAGTGAATTGTACTGGATTAACCTTGGTTAATTGTATAGTGACAAGAATGACCTCCACACTGACAAAGGGGAAAAGAAACTCGTTATTACTTATTATTGATTTTGTAATGAATTCTGTTTGGTAGAAACAATTATAAAACACTTTATTCCTCAAACAGAATACATCTTCCCTGAACCTGAACTACCTAAGCATGTGTGTCTGACACATGACAGTATTAATAAACGGTACAGACCGCCTGGTATTAAACGATTGACAGTTACTTTTATAGAAAGAAATGACATGAGATCTAAAAAAACAGGCAGATCATAAAGTTGATGTCTCTGCTGGATTTGCACAGTTTGATATCATTGCATGCACTGAATTTCTCTTGGAAAATTATGCATATCTCCTGGAGGATGTAGCTATCATTTGCCCTTTAGGATATACATTTCCATGTACTGTTTAAATATCCCATTTCAATGAATGCATTTTTAAAGCAAATCATTAATAGGCAATAAACTGCAACTGAAACAGTAGGGAAATGTCAGAAATCTGCCTCTATTTAATAAATAAAATAAAAATATTTTCACTCTAAATGCATAATCACATCTGCATGTTATGAATACTTATAGGAGATATGTTAAAGAGGCAGTACACCCCCTTGTTCAACATGGGTTCAATTAATAGGACTTCTACTTTCCACTTGAAGGTCATACCATAACCTACAGAATTCTTAAAGGAAAACTATACCCCCAAACAATGTAGGTCTCTGTAAAAAGATATTGCACAAAACAGCTCATAGGTAAAACTCATGCTTCATGTAAATAAACAATTTTCATAATTATATACTTTTCTAGGAGTATGTGCCATTGGGTAATCATAAATAGAAAACTGCCACTTTAAAAAATAAGGGCCGCCCCCTGGGATCGTATGATTCACTGTGCACACAAACATACCAACAAACCATACTTGTTAGGTCACATGAGGCAATTAACAGACAGAGTTCTGTCTTTTGCTTCAACACTTCTTCCTGTTAGAGTTGTAGTATTTCTGGTCAGGTGATCTCTGAGGCAGCACACAGACCATCATGTAAAAGGGCAAGATTTATTTAACTATATATACCAGTTTGGTAAGATTCTTTAATATGCCACTTAATGTGATGTAAACTATCTGTTGCTTAAGTGTTAATTTTCGACATAAAGTTTCATTTAAGCAGGGTTGGAGGGAACAGAAGAATCATGAAGCACCACTATTTAAATATGTCTAAATAACTGTTGAGGAACTAGTTGTGAGATTTGTTTCTACAGACTTTTAAGTGTAGCACTCTTTTGATGACCATAACTTCCTAAACATGCTTTGCTGTATCAAACACCTGAGCAACCAGACATTCTTGTGGGTTAGTCATCACAAAAGCTCAAAACAATGCATTGTGATATTGCATATCTAATTGCAGCAAATTTAGGAACCATGGAAACAGAGAATACTTTAGTGATCTTGTTGGGATTTCTAAACAAACTACAGAATTTGTTATCAAGACACTCATTATCCAGAAAAGCTCCCAATTACAGCAAGGCCATCACCTATATGTTAATCAAATAATTCAAATTTAATGATTTCCTTTTTCTCTGTAATAATAAAACAGTATCTTGTAATTGATTGCACCTAAGATATAATGAATCCATATAGAAGGCAAAACAATCCTATTGTGTTTATTTAATTTGTTTAAAGACTTACGGAAAGATTCTTTATCCAGAAAACCCCAGGTATCAAGCATTCTGCATAACAGGTCCCATACCTGTATAAAGTCTTGAAGTATAAAATCTACAGCTATTAAAAGATTTTTTAAAATAAGAAAACTGTTCTATTTAAAGGATAAACTCTGTAATTCTTTTCCCTTTGACACATTTTAACTACATGCATTTTGTACTCACAGACAGGTGTTGTGTATGTAAGCATACTGAAAATGGAATCTCTAGTGCATTTAGAGATGTTAAGTGGAATTTTTAGAAACATATTGTAAAGGAATTTAAGAACAGAACGATTTAATCAGCACATTGATTTTTCTTGTGAAGATTGTAGAGAATTTCATAAAGTGAAATAAATCATCCTGTTTGTTTCCAAACCACACACATCCCTAAGATAAGGGTCCCTATAATGACTTAATATTTATATGCAATCTCCATCTGCAGTGCCATAGGTCCAGCCCATTGTGTAAGATTTACTTGTGTGTTGCTATGAGGTAAACATGCTTAGGCATCCCAAATGCAACACATACATTAAAGAAGAGAGAGATATAGAATTCCACAAAATGGAATATCACCAAAAGTTTTAAATCCTATTTATCAAAATTAAACTTTCAAAAACTCATTGAAATAAGTTTCTACATGAATGGCAACTTTTTTTTTTGTAATTAATAATTTTCCAAAATTCAAGTTTCAGAAACCCTAATTAAATTTGAATGTTAATAAATGAACCATTTAGGGGCAGATTAATAAAACGGAAATTTTTTTCCCCAAAAAAATTTATCAGTTAATTGTGCTGCTCCAGCAGAATTCTAAACTGAAATCTGTTTCTCAAAATAAACAGAAAATGTTAATCTTGAAAGCTGACATGGGGCTAGACATATTGTCAGTTTCCCAGCTGACTCCAATCATGTGACTTGTGCTCTGATAAACTTCAGTTACTCTTTACTGCTGTACTGCAAGTTGGAGTGATATCAACCCCCCCCCCCCAGGAAGGTAACCAGATAGCAGCTCCCTAACACAAGATAATAGCTGCCTGGTAGATCTAAGAACAGCACTCCATAGTAAAATCCAGGCCCAACTGCGATACATTCAGTTACATTGAGTAGGAGAAACAACAGCCTGCCAGAAAGCAATTCCATCTATTTCTGAAAGCACATGAACAGGGGCCTACACCAATATTACAACTAAAAAAATACACTTGCTGATTCAGGAATGAA
This sequence comes from Xenopus laevis, assembly GCF_017654675.1. Classification (NCBI taxonomy): domain Eukaryota; kingdom Metazoa; phylum Chordata; class Amphibia; order Anura; family Pipidae; genus Xenopus; species Xenopus laevis. The sequence goes on from NC_054374.1 coordinate 87,382,200, forward strand.
ATTTTATATTGTAGAGTGAATTATTTGCAGTGTAAACAGTGTCATTTAGAAATAAAAGCTACATTATAAAAATCATAACAGAATACATTTAAGTTTCAAATTGTAAATTCAAATTTTTGAGTTGGGATTTTTGGTCAAAGCTCACAAATTTGAGTTGAAAATAATCCAAACTTGAATTTGAGATTTATCATACCCTGACCCTGGGAACAACTCGAATTCGATAGTATGCCACCTAAAACCTGCCAAGTTCACATAGAAGTCAATGGCAGAGGTCCAGTGACCCATTTGAAGATGTTAATAGCCTTCCTGACATTCCAGTTTTTTTCGGAGAAAAAACTCGATTTGCGTTTAGTGGAATTCAGTTCAAATTCGAGTTTTTGAGTCGGTAATATTCGTTC
>NC_054374.1:89030097-89177597 GCF_017654675.1 Xenopus laevis
ATTTGTTCGCGCAAAGCCATAGCTTTTCGCATTGCGAATAGTTTTTCCGTTAGCGATTTTTATTACATTCCCCCGTTAGTGTCTTATAGAATTGCCCTATAATTTTCAAATGGGGGTCTCTGACCCATCTAAAAGAAATGTTTAGTAAGTCTACAAATTTATTGTTATTTCTATTTAATACTCTGTTGCCATTGGGGGCCAGATACATACCTCCCAACTGTCCCGGTTTTTACGGGACAGTCCCGATTTTGACAGCTCTGCAGTCCCGGAATGTTACTGAAATGTCCCAACTTTCTCTTTGATCTCCTGCACTGAACAGCCATAGAAAGCTACAATGTTTCTAAAAATTACAGTAATTGGTATTCGGCACATAAATTGTTACAAACTTATCTAAGATAAGCAAAGAAACAATTGTAAAAATGTAAGATAAACAGGTCTCTTGTGGAAACTAACTTGCAGCTTAAAGGGCAATTCACCTTCATTAGAAAAAAATTATAACACATAAAAACCAAAGAAATGTGTTCAAACTTTAATAGCCTTCCAAATTTTGTAAAATGAACATGGTCATGGGGGGGTGGCCACAAAATGGGTATGGTCAAAAATCTTTTTGTCCCGCTTTCTATTTCCAAAATGTTGGAAGGGATGCAGATGAAGTCAGGGGCAGGACTGATAACATGGCTGATCATGTCATTTACTTCAATGTCCTGTCCCATTTTCCTAATTTTAACTTTTCAAATGGACAGCCCTTCCAAAAAACTGGCCGTCTAGGTGAAATTCGGACAGGTGGCAACCCTAGATCCAGTAGTTGATGCTAAAGGTAAGAGGTACATGTGTGGTTTTCTGCATTTTTTGCTGACACAAAACAGTGTTTTTTTCTGCCAAAACAAAAAAACAAACCAAAATCTATTGGGGATTCACAAAAATTATAACCCTATTTTACGTTTTCCAAGATTTTACATTGTTTTCCACAGTCCCAAATGCATTTCAATAGGAGTATTTCCAGGATTTTAAGTTTTGTTTTCCAGGATTTAAATACAGAAAATATATATCTTTTCATACAAATAAAACTGGAAAAATTATAGATATAGAAATATAAAGGAGGGAGTTGGGTTCTGGCTAATACATTTGGCTAACTGTAACCCTAATTTGACCATAGTGGCTATTAACCCTATGGGTCCCTAAATTACTATATTAGAAATATATTTTATTTCACACAGCCTATTTACCCAGTTTTATTATTACATTGAACTGTTTCTTTTAAAATTACTTGCTATACCAGTATGGGATCACTTATTCAGAAACCGGATCTACACAAAGCTCCAAACTATGAGAAGACCAGAGTCAGCCTATTTTAAGCAAAAAATTCCTTCTAATTTTAGGTTAAAATGTTTTTGAGCAGAATTAAATTATGGAAACACCCCTTATCGGGACAACTCCATGTCCCAAGAATTCTGGATAATATATTCCACACTAAGGTATAAGCAATGATAACAGACAATGAATTATAACTTAATTTAAAATATTAAAAAAGCATTTCAGGTTTTAACATTTGACAAATCTTTAAAATCCTGTAATCATCCGATATCTTATACATTTTCAATACCTATCCTATAGAACAATAGAAGAATGCTAGTTTTCTAATACAGTAATTCCTGTTTAACATTGAAAATTCAAAGTTCAGGTATGGGACCGATTATCCAGAATGCTCGGGACCTGGGGCTTTCTGGATAATGGGTCTTTTTGTAATTTGGATCCTCACACCTTAAGACTACTAGAAATTCATGTAAACATTAAATAAACCCAATAGGCTGATTTGCTTCCAGTAAGGATTAATTATGTCTTAGTTTGGATCAAGTACAAGCTACTGTTTTATTATTACAGAGAAAAAGGGGGAAAAAAATGGTGATAATGATTTTTTACCGCAAACAAAATTTTCAGGAAAGTATATTAATAAATAAGGCCAAAAACACGTTCAGATTTGGTTGGAGTTTCTTTCAGAAAATATTGAGAAATTCTGACTGATAAATAACCCCCCAAAAGTAGTCACATGTAGACAAAAGGGTCCCTTTAAACTCTCTTTTGGTATGCTATAATACCAGTAAAATAGTATAAACTGACCTGTACTAAGTAACTTTCCAATCAGTCTGTGCTGTATATTGTATTCTTTTTTTTTTTTTTAATTATTACCATTCCTTTATTGCCCTTTTTATAATCTGCAACAGACTTCCAAAACTGCTTCTGGTTGCTAAGCCCTAGCAAACAGACAGCAGTAGAACATTAAATACCAACAATAATCAACACAAATTGCAAATTGTTTTAAATGACATGGAAAGATTAATTCAGCCCAATCCACCACCCCAATATAAATTACAAAACCAGCTTTTCTCTGCAGAAAAATATGCATCAGTCTGGAATTTCTAAAGCATCACTGCTATGCCATCTTACCTATAGTTCCCAGGCATCCTCTTGATTTATGCATGTATAGTACAGGCATGGGTTTCGTTAATCGGAAACCCATTATCTAGAAAGCTCTGAATTACGGAATGGCCATCTCCCAAAGACTCCATTATAACGAAATCCAAATTTTTAAAAATTATTTCCTTTTTTTTCCTCTGTAATAAGAAGACCGTACATTGTACTTGATCTTCACTAGGGATGTAGCGAACGGCGGAAAAAATGTTCGCGAACATATTCGCGAACTTGCGTCCAAAAATGCGAACGGTTCGCGAACGTCGCGAACCCCATAGACTTCAATGGGAAGGCGAATTTTAAAAGCTAGAAAAGACATTTCTGGCCAGAAAAATGATTTTAAAGTTGTTTAAAGGGTGCAACGACCTGGACAGTGGCATGCCAGAGGGGGATCAAGGGCAAAAATGTATCTGAAAAATACATTGTTGACACAGCGCTGCGTTTTGTGCTGTAAAGGGCAGAAATCACACTACGTCACTCAGGTGATGTTTCTGGACACGGAATGTGAAAAAGCTCACACAGCTAGGTGGCACTTGGTTAAAGACTGGGCAAAAAATGCCTGCAAGGGCAACGTATACAGTAGTGGATACGGAATATATTATTGCTGCTGTAAAAACATCACTCAGGTGATGTTTACGGACACGGAATTATTATTGTTATTTAGACAGAATGTGAAAAAGCTCACACAGCTAGGTGGCACTTGCATACCTCCCAACTGTCCCTCTTTTGACCACTCAACCCCCTGTCCCTCTTTTGTACTGGAAAGTCCCTCTTTTCTCTGCACTGAACAGCCAGAAAAAAAACAGTTTCTAACTTAATTGGCTTTTGGCAGAGAGCTCAGAACAGCTAACAGGTGCAAATAAGATACTTTGTAACAATTTTGACTCTGTAACAATTTTGACTCTGGTTGGTGCTGGTAGTGGTGAACTACTAGGAGGAGCAGCACACCAGTCCCACTCCCCAACACAGCTAGACTAATAGCACTGGGCTCTTATAGTAGCAAAGTAAAAAAACAAAAAAGAAAATAAAAGCAGTCCTTACAAGGACTATTGGGTTATTACAGCAGTCAGCAGATGAGATCAGAAGCAGTGCCCACAGCAGCTACATACAGAGCACTGCAGTAGAAGGTAGATTACTAGTCAGCAAAGCTAACTAACCTAAACTCACTGTCCCTCAAATCCCTGCAGAGTTCTGTCCCTACAATACAGAGCAGTATCAAGTAGATTACTAGCCAGCAAAGTTACTATCAACTGTCCCTCAAATCACTAAACAGCTCTCTCCCTACACTAGCTCTTCCAAGCACACACAGGCAGAATGAAAAAACGCTGCAGGGCTTCAGTTTATATATGGAAGGGGAGTGGTCCAGGGGGTGTGGGGGTGGTCCAGGAGGGAGAGCTTCCTGATTGGCTGCCATGTATCTGCTGGTCTGGGGTGAGAGGGCAAAAATAAGCGCCAGCTAAGGCGAACCCAAATTGGCGAACGTCGCGCGACGTTCGCGAACATTCGGCGGACGCGAACGGCCGATGTTCGCGCGAATTAGTTCGCGGGCGAACAGTCCGCGACATCCCTAATCTTCACTAAGATGCAATTAATCCTTATTGGAAGCAAAACCAACCTATTGGGTTTATACAATGTTTACATGATTTTCTAGTATACTTAGGGGCAGATTTATCAAGGGTCGAATTTTGAAGTTAAAAAACTAAAAATTCGACCATCGAATTGGCCTCAATAGTCGAAGTTTTTTTGAATTTTTTGGCCATTTTCGGTAGAAGTAAAATCGTTCGATCAAACTATTTTCAAAAAAAACCAAAAAACTACTGTTTAAAATTTAGCCAAATTTTGGCTCTAGGAGATCACATAGCAACATAGCAAATCGCCAGGTTTAAAGTGGCGAAGTCGAAGTTTTTTTAAAGAGACAGTAATTAGATTTTTGAATGGTCGAATATTCAAAGTATCTTCAATTCGAATTTGGCCTATTCAATGGTCGAAGTACCCAAAAAATACTTCGAAATTCAAAGTTTTTTAATTCGAAAATTCAATTCGACCCTTCGTAAATGTGCCCCTTAAGGTATGAAGATCCAAATTACTGAAAGATCTGTTATCTGGAAAACAGGTCCCATACCTGTATACTAAACTTTGGAAAATTATAAAATACAGCACATGAGCAAGTCCAAGTCTAGATAAAGATGCGTGGGAACTAGGAGGTAAGGGGAATAAACTTAAAGGGATACTTTCATGGGAAAAACAAAAATTCAAAATGCATCAGTTAATAGTGCTGCTCCAGCAGAATTCTGCACTGAAAGTCACGTGACATGGGGCAGCTGGGAAATTGAAAAAATGTCTAGCCCCATATCAGATTTCAAAATTGAATATAAAAAAATCTTTTTGCACTTATTAGCAACCCCAGCTTTTTGTCCTTCAAAACCATGTTGCCTACACCATACTAAAAGTTCATTTTAATTTGAGCTACCCATTGTATTTTCCTTAAATATAATATGTGTGTTTTCATGCATATAAGAAATGTTTATAAGATTATCCTGGAAATAAAATATTATATCGTTTTCCTAGCTAAAAATGTCACTAAACGACCAGAAACTGTTCAAAATTCTGCAGTTAACTCAAATTAAGTGTGAAAGTTGACTGACGGAATGGATAAGAAAAAAAGCATAACAATGTATGTCTTTCAAAGATTGAATGGGTTTTTTCAATTTCAAGTCATCAATGATGAAAAATAACAGACCTCTATATGGAGTAAGTTTAATGTTTATCGGCTACTATAGGCCTTCAAGTAGATTGGAATGTATACATGATTTATTCATTCTTAGAAATTCATCAGGAAGCATTAGGAAACATAATTGCATGTAACAAGGAATGAAGCGATTGGGAATGCAACAGAGGAACAGACACATATACAAACAAGATTTTTTTTTAAAGAAAAAGAAAAATTAACAACAAAAAATTGAAATGTTAAAGTAAAGAAAATATAATGAACTGTTGTGCTACACTGGTAAAACTGGTGTGTTTCCTTAAGAAACGCAATTTATGTGTTACTGTTCATTTGATCTTTATTTATTGAAGGTTTTTGTACATACACAGCAAATTGGAGTTTATTATTTTAGCCACCTACAAATATACCTAGGGGCAGATTTACTAAGCTCGAGTGAATAATTTGAATAAAAAAAAAAAAAACAATTTCGAAGTAATTTTTTGGGTATTTCAACCATGAATTGGTCAAATTCGATCGAACCGAATGATTCGAACGAGTCGACCATTCGATAATCGAAGTACTGTCTCTTTAAAAAAAAATTCAACTTCATCCTTCACCATTTTAAACCTACCGAAGTCCAATGTTAGCCTATGGGGACCTTCCCCAGCACTTTTCTAAGCTTTTTTTGGTCGAATAAAAATCTTCGATTCAAACAATTTTTATTCGATCTTTTACGGTAAAATCCTTCTAATTAGATATTCGAATTCAAAGGATTTTACTTCGCGGGTCGAATTACAGGGTTTTTTAACGCTTGAAATTTGACCCTTGATAAATCTGCCACCTAATGTACAAACAATGATTAAGAATATAATGTACACAATTTTGGGTGGGAAGACATAAAACAAAGACCGGGTGGGAGGCCAGTTAAGAGCAAGGTATGGATTTAAAGGCCATTTGCTGTTCAAGATATTTCTGGAACAACTGTATAAGCGCACTTATTGTTATAGCAGTGTTTTTATACATCTGCAACCTTTTGAAGAGGGTAATGATCAGATGCTGAACAAGATTGAAGCACAGGAAGGCTGCAAAGGGGTTTTCCCAAATGTAAGCACAGGGTTAATATCTTAAAATCTGCTTTTTGTAAGCTTCAATACACAAGTTTATGAAATTGTAACAACTTGGAAGTAAAATATACAATATTATAATAATTAATTCATTAACCAAGACATTGTTCATTAACTGAAGGTTCTTATGTTACAGACCTCCTGATGGATTGCTAAGAAAGAATGCATTAGTAATAAGCTTTGCAGGAACTATTAATTTATAATATTCATACATATTTATATGAATATTTGATTGAAGTCTTAAGTATAGCTACAACTGAAGCGGAGTAGTTTCTTTAAATTAACTTAAAAATTAAAAAGTTGAATACCACTTTTATATCATTATAAAAATGTAGGTGTGCTTGGAAATACTGTATTTTCAATTAAGCGTGGAGGCAAAATAAATAGCATGTACATAGTATATCAATATAAAAGTTGTGTGAAGGCAGCACTGGTCAGATTTATTAAAGAACTAACCCCTTAAAATGAATATGGCTAAAAAATGCCAAATTTTATGTACTAAACATATTACACTAGCCTTAAAATTCAGCTTCTCTATGGAAGCAATGATTCAGTACTTTAAACTTGTTACAGGGGGTCACCATCTTGGAAAGTGTCTGCAACACTCACATACTTGCGTGCGCGCGTTTTGACGCGAGCACGCATTTACGTGCGTGCAGGCGCGCGTTCTGACGCAGGCGCACGTTCTGACGCCAACATGCGTCCTGGGGTTAAAAGGTCACTCCGGCCTAGGCTCAATGCGAGGTGATCGTCTCTACTGACACTAAGCGTATTTCTACTGATGACTATTCTGATTACGACTACGGCTTTTTCCTGACTACTCTTCTGATTATCCCTGGATTCCTGTATTTGCTTCTCCTGATCTCAACCTTGGCTTCCCTGACTACTCTACTGGATTTCCCTCAATTGGCACCTGTTTCTTGATCGTTTCCTGTGTATGACCCGGCCTGTTCCTGACTTCGCTTCTTCAACTGCAGATAAGTGCTGAGTCCTTATTACGAACTGTTATTTCTGCGGGCTCACCTAGCACTCCTGCTATTCCTTATCTGGGACTGTCCTGTACCAACCTTCAGGGCGCAACTCAGTGGGAAGCGTGGGGGAGGCTCATACCTTCAGACTCGCCTTGATTCCTGACAATTTGTTTCTATGAATTTCTTGGCCACTGTCTCATTGAATATACAGTTCATGAATATACAGTAGTTGAAGGAATTTAATCTGCTTTCCATGGCCACCTGATTTTTGTATCTTAAATCAGACATGGTGTGCAAATGAAGCAAGGCTGGATCTACTGTAGCCTTGATATGCTCTTAAATTTTGAAACTTCTGTTCATCTTAAATCTGATTCTGATTGTGTACAGTGCTATGCAATATGTTGGCGCTATATAAATACATGTTAATAATAATTGTGTTGACATGTCGCCTGCAAATATGGCCAATTTGTCTGTCAAATCTAGAAAGGGGTTATTTTTCTAACCCTAGTTTTGCCATATGTCTAACAACAATTATGGCAAATACTTACTGCAGCCACCTCCTTGTTCAAACTTATTATATACCGTCACCTACATTTAGGGGGTTATTTATAAATCCAAATTTTTCTGAGTTTTAAAAAATAAAAAAAAAAGTCTGACCAAACTAGAATCCATGATTTGGCCTTATTTATTAATTAAAAAAAAAAAAGCATGAATTAATTGGATTGGGAAAAAAATCTATAAAATAGAGAAAAAAATCCGAATCACTTTTTTTTTTTACAGATTTTTGCCAGAAAGGTCCAAAATAGTCGGATTTTTGGCGAATACCAGCACAGACCACAGAAACTTCAAAATAGGATAGGGGCCTCTCCCATCTCGAAAAGTTCAGCTTCCCCCCCCCCTAAAAATTTTTGCCATTCGGACTTTAATGAATGACTGCCTAAATGTGACAATCCTTCCATAGTCATGTTACTGTGCCCAATTATTTAGGGACTGTGACAATCCTTCCATAGTCATGTTACTGTGCCCAATTATTTAGGGACTGAACAGACATTATGGTTTGATACATCAGGCTGATCATAAAGCCACACCAACAGCAGGACTGGATTCTAGCAGCAACTCTGCCCACAATCAAAATGAATGCACGTTTACATTAAGAGGATTCTTTGATAAGAATTCAGTCTGCTCAGTGCACAGCAGTTCTGTGAATAGTAGTTCTATGTACATGTGAGGGACATTATTTTCTATCTATATATGTGCCATTCTATTATTTGATTACTGTGTACTATTCAAGAGTAAAAATTGCATGGTAAATTCGTTTTACTGTTATACAGATAAATACTTGACATAGCTTTATTAGGGATGAGGGTATTTTTTTCGAGGATTGGGGATGATTGTATCCTCTTTAAAACTACCCTTGACTACGTTTTTTTTTTTTTTTTTTTAAAGGATACTGTATACTGATACAAGTACAGTACGCTGTGCTCATCATTGGCACCCTTATAATAATCACATCAGCTGAACGGCTCAGTAACTGGTGAAATCTACAGGTACATAACACTCCAGTCACTAGAGGTCAGAGGTGTTACATCTATTTGTCAGTTTTATAACAACTGTGCACAGAGCACTCAGCAGAAAAGTAAATTATCAGAAAAGATGCTGCAATGTAGAAAGGCCCTCCGTTGTCCTGCAGACCAGCATTACCTCGAGCATGAGAATGTTGGAGGGATTACACCAGTTACACATTTGGGTTACAATCAAACGGGTGACCACATTTTTTTCATAATTTTTGGACAAGCTCTAGACTGATAAATATATTTAATAGAAAGAATGATCAACTGTGTATCTATCACTTTCATAACAATCATCTTTCTGGCATAGAAAAATATCGATCTTATAAGTCAGCTATCTAGCTTTGGTAAAAGGATTTTTAAAATGACCATGTTTTGATGATTTTTACTAATCAAGCTGTGCTCGTCATTTTTGCTTCTCTATACTCCCCCTTAACCAGGCTGAAGCCCCTGCCATGAGCCTGTACACTATTCTATTTATTATGCATGTATTTCTTGATTTCATGTGGGTGATTCAGTCCCTTGTTCTCCAGGATATGATGGGTTAAAGTGGTCTGTAGTTTGCCTAATAATCTTGCTACAGCCCTGGTGTCATTCTTCAGATGATTCACCTTTAAATATGGATGGTCCATGTCCTGCTGTGAGTATTTCCTGATTGCTTATTGTCCATGGCTTCACATCTACAGCCAAGAATGGGTATTAGAACACAAGGCTGAAATAGCATTCTATTTCTGAAAGAAATAGTGTTGAAAGACAATGCATACATTACAGCATGGGTCTAGAAGAGGTCTATGAGAGCAGACAGAGGAAGCAACTAGGACAGTGTGTCCTGAAACTCATCATGGCAATTTCAATACCCCTTAAAGTGATACTGATACAAAAAAAAAAAAAAAAAAAAAAACACTTTTCAAAATATTGTACAAAAAAAAGTTGCTTTTAGGTCGTTAATCCTTTTTCATTAATAGGGCTGCTTTTGTAAGCAATTGTTACTTGTAGTTCCTAAACCTGACAGTTCACAGAAAATATGGAAAATGTCAAAAAAATTTGCATGGGTGTTCTGTTCATATGCCATTTTTGGGACCTTTTTTCTTACTATACATTCTAGTCTATTGTCATTTTTTCACTCCAAAATGTGATAAAATATTTTGCTCATCCCTAGTGCAAACCTGACTGTCCCTTCTCCTCCTGCCAGTTAGTGCTTCTAATGCTAATGGACTACTGTTTAACAAAAATGGCAGCCTCCTCATAGAGGAACTAGGGGGATCAGATAGGTAATTTAAAGGCAAATACTTTGTTGCAAAATGATATTGTGCAAAGAAAAATATTTACATAAGGAAAGTCTCACTAAGCTCTTATCCTGCTCCTATACCATACTGTGGCAAGCTACCTCAGACCCATTTGCCAAAGTCCTAGAGAAATGGAAAAAGGGAAGATTATATCATACTTACCGTGATCTTCCTTTCATGGAAAACTCCATGTCATACTTACCGGGATAGCCCCGTCCCAGTGCTCCCATCAGAAGGACCCTCCCCAAAGCTTTAAAAGCCCAACCCCACCCCCCAGTCCGGTGTCTCATAATAAGCTTCTAGAAATCACAGTAAGTATGATATGATCTTCCCTTTTCACTGGACAACTCCACGTCATACTTACCGGGACTTAGCAAGCTAATATCCCAATGGGAGGGAATTTGTTCCACATAAGGAAAACTGGCAGAGTGTAATCTATACCAGATAAAACTCAGAAGAATGAAACCCCCACATGTGGACCTAAATCACCTTGTGGAAAATCTGTGAACTCTGTATTTTCAGAGGAAATGGGCTGTCAGAGAAAGAAAAGGAAAAAAGTACTCCTTAAAGGAAGAAGATATTTGACCGACTCCAGGAAGTATAACAACCAACAATACTACTAGAGATGCGTTATCTTCATGTCCAAGGGCTCTGGCTTGGGACCTGGACAGTAAATCAAGACCATTTTTAAGTGTTCAAGATTAAAATTATTCTAGGTATGTGGAAATTATCCACCTATTATTCTTTAATGGAACTCCCCTACGAACTATACTAGCATGTCCACGCCTGTTGGTAAGAGATGCCATAACCTGGGCCTTGCCTAAGGCCTATACTGCAGCCTTGGTCCAAAAGGATAGGGTGAATAAGAAAATTTTTATAGCTTGATGTTAAGCCTTATGATACTTACTCCAGCTAGCCAGGCCAGTCTATGGTGGTGTAAAAGGCCAAACCCAGAGTAACATAGACCTTTAGAAAACCCTGCATGCCATAATTGCATGTCTCTTTTCCGAAATAAGGGTGAACAGAAACAGCCTGTTATAATGGACCTATGGATACATTTTTTTTCTAAATGGAACTGAAACTTTAGCTGCATTGATTGAGTATACCTACTTTTACAGCCAGCCTTATATGGTACCCATTAATATAATATGGCCCATAAGTATATAGTCAGAGAGCTGACTGGACCCCTATTGTACTTGAGACAAACTGAATAGGTCTGTATAGAATACCTCATTGCAAGGCTCTGAAACCCTGCGGCAGTAGTGAATCCAGTATATGTGAATTAACTAAAATTTGCACTGACTGATGTACCCCCTAAAACCTTACCACACCAATCACTCAGCAGTATAACATTTACCTTCAGTTTGGTTGTTATATTGATTGGTGTACAAACCAGAGAAATGTATATAGCATGTACATTTATTTTTGGTTATAACCTTAGTAAGCCCCAAAGCCACTGAAATGTTTAAGCATATACATCCAGTAAGGTTATAGTAGTAACCAGTGGCCGGACCAAATAATGTATGATATGTGCATTAATATGTGGTTATTACAGGCAGCCCCCGAACCACTGATGTTACCCCATCTACATTCAGTTTGGTGTAATATTAAGCAGTGCCCAGACCAAAAATGTATGTACATTCATATTTGTATGTACATTTCATATTAAAAGCCAGCTCTAGACCACTGAAAAGTTTCCACATATACAGTCAGTTTGGTTGCTAGATTATGCAGTGACAAGCCCATAAATGTATAACATATGCATTTGTATTTGATTATTCAAGACAGTATTAAAATCACCGAGTTGTTTCCACATATACAGTCAGTTTGGTTACTAGATTATGCAGTGACATGCCCATAAATGTATAACATATGCATTTGTATTTGATTATTCAAGACAGTATTAAAATCACCGAGTTGTTTCCACATATACAGTCAGTTTGGTTACTAGATTATGCAGTGACATGCCCATAAATGTATAACATATGCATTTGGTTATTCAAGCCAGCTCTAGAACCACTGAAATATTTCCACATATACAGTCAGTTTGGTTGCAATATTAAGCAGTGCCAGGACTATGAATTCCTACATTATGCAGACTGAGAGCACTCTGCCCACGAGTAAAGAGGCCAGTTTCTTTGGCTGCCAAATCCAAGCTAGCCAGTATCCACACACACACATATATATATATATAAATATATATACTGGCTTAACAGTTTTCTTTCTCTCTTACAGCACTGTCTTAGCTGCTAAGCTGGCTAAAATCAGAAAGCAGAGTAGAAGAAGTACACGTTAGTTTACTTCACATACATACACTATAATAGGAAAGCGTTGTAACAGAATCTTACCTGATGTTTCAGAGAATCAATCTGAGCTGCTAAGGGAGGGAGTGGGAGGGGGATCTACCTGTTCATTAACTGCACCTGAACACTGACCTCCAGAGTAATTACCCAATTACCTGCAGCTGCTGTACACAGAACCTGCAGACCAACATAGTATTCTCAGTGCTCAAATAAGAAGGCTAATATTGTATTAGCAACATTCACATTACATAAAGACAAGTCGTGCCTTAATGTTGCTTTCAAAACCTGCAGATTATCATTGCATAGAACTGCTCCCAGCACATGGAAAACAGTATTGCATTATCATTGTGCATAGAACGTTTATATCAGCATTGCAGCTGCACAGTTCCTCCAATGGCCAATCTGGCTCATACATTTTTAAGAGTTAAGAGACTCTGGCAACAAGGTGGCATTCCCATCTTAAATTTCGCTTTAACTGACAGTAGATTGAAGACCTCGGGGTTTTCTTTTATTTAACCCTGGAGGCTGCAAATTACCTCAACCATGGGAAAGTCTTTTGAGGGAGGGAGCTGGCTCTGAAACCTAAATTCCTCCAGAAGAAAAAAATAATAAATAAATAAGAGAAGGAGCCCATAAGACTCAGACCACTAACTATTGTTATCAGATTAACGTAACTAACTGCCACCTCCCTCTCCCATCCGTAAAAATCATAAAGGGTGTATGGGCCATATACCCCAATGTCACTAGACGCTTTTTAGACATGCCCAGGTAGGCATACGGATGGGGGGGACATAGCACTTGCCACAGCCCTGGATATAACCAGGCTAGAGGGCACATGGATCAATGAAAAACCAATGATATTAGCCATAGTACCACTGTGCCTACCTGATCCAGATGATTAAACACTGAAGACTCCGAACCTGAGGTAATGTGCTTAGGGGGAAAAAGATCACCAGGACCAAACCCCGAGTCCCTAGGATGCTTTCCAGCAAACCCTAATGCTTCCCCAAGGTTAAAAAGAAAACTTGCTTCTAACAGGAGCAAAAAAATAAACTGAAGCAAAAGGAAAACAAAAACACCAGACTGGGGGGTGGGGTTGGGCTTTTAAAGTTTTGGGGAGGGTTTATCCCGGTAAGTATGACATGGAGTTGTCCAGTGAAAGGGTATTTACCAGACCTTACTGATGTAGGAGGAAGGTTTAAAACACATACCAGACATAAGTATATCCATCAGAGACAGGTATATACAAATAAAGTTCTTGAACTCAGTGTACCTCACACCCTACAGGATTTCCAAAATATTTTTTTCTCAGGCTTCTCATTTACAGTATGTATAAAATATGAATATGATATTGGTTTGTATATGCATGTATTCTGGCACTGCCTACAAATCCAGCACTTCTGGAGGGACATTGTGTTCTACTTCTCTGATGCCTTAGGCCTCCTACAAATATTTTCGGCCTTGACTTGTCTGCTGATGTCACTGCAAAAGTGTAATGCTATGATGACATATTTACTGCAGATTATTAATCCCTCCTCTCTCTCCTCTACTACACTTTTCCTCTTTTTCCTCTTCCTCTTTCTCATTAAAATGCAATAATTAAAAAAGATCATGATGCCCCAGGAGCTCCCCATCTTCTTTTATGCCTATTCACTTGCATGTGCTATGTGCTGCTGTCACTTACTGAACTTAGGGACCCACACACAACATACATTTGCATAAAATGTAAATGTCACAATATAAGGCTGATTAGTAAATAATACAGATTATGGGGAAGATTTATCAAGGGTCGAATTTTGAAGTAACGGAAGTTTTTTTGAACTCGCATAACTTCAAAATTTGAATAAACAAAGACCAATTGAAATTTATTCAAAAAAGTCAAAGTTTTTAACTTCTGGTGAATATGCTGTATTCGAATCGTTCGACTGCATTCGATCGAATTCGAATCGAAGGATTTGCCCCAAAAAAACTTCCACCAAATGACTCCATGTGGGTTCTAGGAGGTACCCCATAGGCTAAAACAGCAATTTGGGAGGTTTTAGATGGCAGATGGTCGAAGTCGAAGTTTTAAAGAGACATTACATGATAAATTTCAATATTCGAATAGTCAAATAAGGTAAGCTAAGCAATAGAATTTTGGCCTATTCGATACACAAAAATAGCTTGAAATTCTAATTCTATTTGTACATGGCAGCTCAAGGTTTAAGGGTAGGACTACACTGATGTTTTCAGAGGATCCATGGAAATAAGGTAAGTGAATGCATTGTCGAATGAAGTCGCAGTGTTGATCCGAGGCGACACGACTGTCGGATGCAGATGCCGCACACTGCTTACCTTATTTCCGTCGCATGTGAGTTGACACCGGCGTTTTGTCGTAGCGCGTCGGATTGCGCCAAGACCATCCCTGTAGTCCTACCCTTAGAATCAGACCTATAGCCATAACCCGTAAGCTTAGGTAACAGCTGCCCACTGACACATCTAACAATATAATAATAATAATCAATTAATTTAATAAGTGATAATAGTTGTACTAATAGAGAGGAGTTAGCTTACTTTAAGTCACTTTTTTTCACTTCCTTATAGCTGCTCTTATCACTGCTGCCTTGTCCTGCCTCCTGTTGTGAATTTTGTGCTGGTGTCTCTGTTGGTACAGGGAAACCTGGTTGCAGTAGCTCTAGAGATCCTACAGCAGTCTTCATCAAAGAGGCAGCAAAGTTGCATCCAAAGCATTTGATGCCCAGCGCCAGAAGTGACACCATCTGGTGCATTAAAGCCTGTCACTGCTCAGTTGACTGCAAAACTTCAACTTGCACTTGGTGCAGGCAAACTAAGTAAGAAAGAGAAGGTTCAGTATGGAGATTCAGGAGAGGAAAAAGTGACAAATGATTTAAGACCATTTCAAAAACTTATTTTGTTCTCCTTCAAGTTACCTTTCAGTATATTATAGAATCTTATTCTCGCATTTTCCAGATTTTAAATGGGGGTCACTGACACCATCTAAAAACAAATGCTCTGTTGGTAGGGTAATTTGGAACCTAGCAACCAGATTGCCAAAATTTCAAACTGGAGAGCTGCTGAATTAAAGTTTAATAACTCAAAAACCACAAATAATAAAACATGAAAACCAACCACAAATTGTCTCAGACTTTCATGCTCTGCATCATACTAAAAGTTCATTTAAAGATGAACAACCCCTTTAGGGCTCGTACAGACAAGAGGTTTTGCCTGTGCTCCCGTGAGTTCAGTTTTAAAGCATTCAGTCTTAGGGCTCTTACAGACGAGCGTTTGAAGCTGCGCTCCCCTGCATTCCGTTTTTATGCGTTCAGCCGCAGGGGAGCGCAGGAGTAAACGCATTCAGTTTTTTTCAATGGGGCTGTACTCACACAAGTGCATGTAGGCGACGAACGCAGGAAAAATGCAGCATGTTGCGTCTCAACCTGCGTTCGGCACCTACATGCGCCTGTGTGAGTACAGCCCCATTGAAAAAAACTGAATGCGTTTACTCCTGCAGCTGAATGCATAAAAATGGAACGCAGGGGAGTGCAGCATGATGCTCCTCTGTAAGAGCCCTTAGGGGAGTGCAGGAATGAACACAACTTATTCATTTACAGGGGCCGTACTCACACAGGTACATTTTAGCGCCGAACGCAGGTGGAATGCATCATATTGCGTCTGTGTGAGTACAGTCTGGTTTAAATTAATTGACTGTGTTTTGTCCTGTGCTCCCCTGGAGTAAAATGCATTAAAACTGAATGCAGGGAGCCCAGGCAAACCCCACTCTTCTGACAAGACCTTAAGCACTTATGTTTGCAAGACGTTACACCTTCATTCTTTCTACTCCAATTGCCCTTGCAATAGATAAGCATATAGAAGTGGTGGAACCAAGGGTTGAGCAGCCCCTCCTCTTCAAATCAGGCTCAATTAGCCTGCACCTTTGGTTGGGGAAAATGTTTCTTGTCAACAGGTGCCCTTTAAGTATCGAATTATAGTAACAGTGTAACTGCATGGATTCCCTTTAATCATGAGCTAATGGGGTTTAAATAATTTAGATAAAAACTAACATTTTCATTCAATTAATGTTTAGACTATATAACATGTATCCAACAGTTTTGCTTGTGGCCCCCTTTGTGGAGAAGGCAATAAGTGCTTCAGCTTCTTGATTTTGTTTCTTTTTGACATGCTAAGAGCGCAGCATTCTGTTATACAAATTGTATGCTAATTAGCTTGTTAACAGTCAATTGCAATGTTGAAAGTTTAATTAAAGCCTTGACTCCGTATCTAAAGAGCAGCAAGGGAGAATTTCCGATACCAAAACCAGTATTTAAATGGGTGCCTTTCCTCCCCATAACACCAGGGTACTCATTCACACTCAATTAAATGATGCCTTTTCTGTGCATATTAAACTAATGTTGTAGAAATGATCTAGGTACATTAAAATGTATCACATATTCAGCTATAATTAGATAGTTACTGTATATAGGAGCCTTGAGTAAAGATTGCTGGTTTTCTGAGCTAATTGACTAGCAGTAACTAGCTGTGTCTAAATTAACTAGCAGTATTCTTGAGCAGAACAGGAGATACAACATACTTGAATACCATACTTGTTACTAGTTTAGTTGTTTACTATGCTTATTTAGGGAGGGCTAGACACATTTGTTACAGTGCTGAGAGACTCAAAAAGGTAAGAAGAATGTGAATATGGATAATTCCTAATTTAACAAGACAGGCTTTCAGGTCTTTAGCCATTTTAATGACTAATGGAACAACCACACCCAACAAAAGGCCCTAACACCAAATCATTCAGTTTCACCTGAGCATCTGGAAAGCCTAACTGACTCATGCTTGGACCATTTCCACTTCAATTGGTCTAGTAGGGAAATAGGGGTGGCATCGGAGAAATACATACAACCGCTATAGGACACATACATACACCCGCTATAGGACACATACATACGCTCGCTATAGGACATATACATACACCCACTATGGGCAAATACATACACCCGCTATAGGACACATACATACATATACCCGCTGTAGGACATATACATACACACACACACCCGCTATAGAACACATACATACATACATACACTAGCTATAGGACACAAACATACATAAACCCTCTTTAGGACACATACATACATACATACATACCTACACCCTCTATAGAACACATACATACATACACTCACTGTAGGACACATATACACCTTCTTTAGTAGACATACATACATTCACCTGCTATAGGACACATACATACACCCACTATAGGACTTACACAAACACCCACTACAGGACACGTACATACACCCATTAAAGGACACGTACATACAACCGGTATAGGACACCTATATAAACCCGCTATAGGACACATACATACACCCACTATAGGACACATACATACACCTGCTATAGGACACATACATACACCCTCTAGATGGAAACACACATATAAAGGACACATACATGCACACACCAGTTATAGGACGCATACATACATCCGCTGTAAGACACATACATACACCTGCTATAGGACTCAAACATACACCCGCTATAACACACATACATACATACACCAGCTATAGGACACCTAAATACAAACGCTATAGAACACATACATACACTCGCTATAGGACACATACATACACCCACAATAGAACACATACATACAACCGCTATAAGACACATACATACATACACCAGCTATAGGACACCTACAAACAACCGCTATAGAACACATACATACACTCGATATAGGTCACATACATATACCCGCTATAGGTTTAGGACACATACATACACCTGCTAAAGGACACATATATAAACCCACTATAGGACACATACACACACCCTCTATAGGATACATACACCCGCTATAGGACACATCCACACATATACCCACTATAGTATACACCCGCTATAGGACACACACATACACCCGCTATAGAACACAAATATACATACACCCGCTTTAGGACACATACATACATACATACATACATACACACACCCTTAATAGGACACATACATACATCCGCTATTGGAAACATACATACATACATACATACATACATACACCCTCTACAGGACACATACATACATACAACCGCTATAGGACACATACAGACATCCGCTATTGGAAACATACATACATACATACATACATACATACACCCTCTACAGGACACATACATACATACAACCGCTTTAGGACACATATATACAGTACATACACCCACTATAGGACATACACCGGTGATTGGACACACACATACCAACACCCTCTATAGGACACATACATACATACTGTAAGGGGCCCGAAGGCTCAGCCAGGAGTAGCGGACCTAGGAGGAAGCACCAGTCCAATAGTTCGAGGTACAGGCAAGGGTATAGAAAGAGAGTGGTCGAAGTCCAGGCAATAAGGTCGGTTCAGGCAGCAAAGGTTCAGAATACGAAATCAGGCAAAGGTCAATACACAGGATCAGGAATGATAATCACAGGAAGCGCACCCAGGAACTCACGAGGAAGAACCTATAGTAGGGCACAGTCTGCAGTGCTTCAGCATCTTTTATAGGCCTCCTTTGGCGCCAAAACAGACGCAGTGACGTCATGACGCTGGCGCCTTCACGCAGGCGTCTTCACGCAGGCGTCTATTCTGGCGCTTAGGCGCCGGCGACCAATCCGATGCTGGCGGATATTCTGACGCTGGCGTGATGTCACAGAACTGCGACCAGAAGGAAGCACATGGAGAACGCCGCCATCTCGGACTCCGCCATCTTGGGACGCCAGGTAAGAACTCCTTACACATACATACATACATACATACATACATACATACATACATACACCCACTATTGGACACATACAGACACCTGCTTTAGGAAACATATATACAGTACATACACCCACTACAGGACACATACATACATACACCCACTGTAGGACATATACATACACACACCCGCCATAAGACACATACATACATACATACATACACTAGCTATAGGACACAAACATACATAAACCCTCTTTAGGACACCTATATACACCCGCTATAGGACACATACATACACCCGCTATAGGACACAAACATACACCTGCTATAGGACACATACATACACCCTCTAGATGGAAACACACATACACCCGCTAAAGGACACATACATAGACACACCAGCTATAGGACGCATACATACATCCGCTATAGGACTCAAACATACACCAGCTATAACACACATACATACATACACCAGCTATAGGACACCTACATACAAACACTATAGAATACATACATACACCCGCTAAAGGACACATACACCCACTATAGGACACATGCATACTCGCACTATAGGACACATACATACAACTGCTATAAGACACATACATACACCTGCTATAGGACTCAAACATACACCCGCTATAAGACACATACATACATACACCAGCTATAGGACACCTACATACAACCGCTATAGAACACATACATACACTCGCTATAGTTCACATACATACACCCGCTATAGGACTCATACATACACATTGCTAAAGGACACATACACCCACTATAGGACACATGCATACTCCCACTATAGGACACATACATACACCCACAATAGGACTCATACATACAGTACATACACCCACTATAGGACACATGCATATTCCCGCTATAGGACACACAAATACATACACCCACTATAGGACACACACATACATTATAGAACACATATATACACCTGGTATAGGACACATACACCCTCTATAGGACACATGCATGCTCCCGCTATAGGACACATACATACATCAGCTATAGAACACATACATACACCCATTATAGGACACATACACACATACACCCACTATAGGACACACACATACATTATAGAACACATATATACACCTGGTATAGGACACATACACCCTCTATAGGACACATGCATGCTCCCGCTATAGGACACATACATACATCAGCTATAGAACACATACATACACCCATTATAGGACACATACACACATACACCCACTATAGGACACATACATACACCCTTAATAGGACACAAACATACAACCGTTATAAGACATATACAAACACCCACTATAGGACAGATACATACCCTGCTATAGGACACATACATACAACCTCAATAGGACACATACATACACCCGCTATAGGACACATACAAACACCCGCTATAGGACACATACATACACCCGCTATAGGATACATACACCATCAATAGGACACATACATACATACACCCGCAATAGGACACATACATATATACATCCGCAATAGGACACATACATATATACACCCGCTATAGGACACATACATATATACACCCGCTATAGGACACATACATACACCCGCTATAGGACACATACATACACCCACTATAGGACACATACATACATACACCCGCTATAGGACACATACAAACACCATCAATAGGACACATAAATACACCCGCTAAAGGACACATACACATATACAACTGCTACAGGACACATACGCCCACTATAGGACACATACACCCACTATAGGACACATACATACACCCTCTAGATGGAAACACTCATACAACCGCTAAAGGATTAATACATACAAACACCAGCTATAGGACACATACATACATCCGCTATAAGACACATAGATACACCTGCTATAGGACACAAACACCCACTATAGGACACATATACACCCTCTAGATGGAAAGACACATACAACCTCTTAAGTACACATACATACATACACCCGCTATAAGACACATACATACATACACCAGCTATAGGACACCTAGATACACCCGCTATAGAACACATATATACACTCGCTATAGGACACATATACCCGCTATAGGACACATACATACAACCTCTAGATGGAAACACACATACACCCTCTAAAGGACACATACATACATACACCCGCTATGAGACACATACATACATACACCAGCTATAGAACACCTAGATACACCTGCTATAGGACACATGCATACATACATGTACATCCTCTATAGGACACATACATACACCCACTTTAGGACAAATACATACACCCACTATAGGACACATATATACACCTGCTATCGGACACATACATACATCCGCTATAGGCTACATACACACACCCGCTATAGGACACATACATGCAACCGCTATAGAACTCATACATACACCCGTTATAAGACACATACATATACCCGCTATAGGACACATACATACATATACCAGCTATAGGACACATACATACGCTATAAGACACATAGATACACCCGCTACAGTATGTATGTGTCCTATAGCGGGTATATGTATGTATGTACATGTGTCCTATAGCGGGTGTATGTAAGTGTCTTCTAGGGGTGTAGGTATGTTTCCTATAGCGGTGTATGCATCAGTCCTGACTTTCTCTAAAGGCTTGAAGCTGCTTAATTTCTCCATCAACCTCTATATCCTGAAGGTGTTTAATACCTCATGAGGAAAGTGTGGGAGGGATCTGTTGCCCCATAGCTGCATCCACTTTGACCATACCAACCGCAGCCCCTGTGCATATGTAAGTGCCTTTTGGAATGTGTTGACCACTGTGTGCATTGGAGTAGTAATAGTGTATAGTGCAGAGATACCTCTATATAGGAGGCTAGCCAGTGCTTCTAATTAAACCAGTATACCAGTATATTGGCTTTTAGTATTATAGAGGTATTTTCAAGATGGGGGACTAACCATCAGTGAGCATAGATCAGCTGGCTGACCAAAAAGAATAGCTTCACATTTGGAAGGGCCAACTGGGGCTTGCAGGTTTCAAGTTCAGGCACAGGCGGTCTCCTGCCCATAGGAACCTCCTGATTAAATTGGCTATGTGTTTAAACCATTGGAATTGGGGAGTTATGTAATATATACAGTATATATATATATATATATATATATATATATATATATATATATATATATATATATATATATATATATATATATATATATATATATATATATATATATATATATATAAACAAACAACAAAAAATGAGCTGTTCGCACACCAATAGATAGCAATATACCAGGTGCTGCCACAGTGTCGAATATTTAACAGTCCATGGATAATTAGCAGCGCACACTGGAATTTTAAAAAATTTAAAAAAGAGCATAATACATGCATGTAAAATTCCAGTGTGCGCTGCTAATTATCCATGGACTGTTATATATATATATATATATATATATATATTATTTTTTTTTTGTATCATATTGATTTAAGGACCATAGCTGTATTGTAGAATGGTCCAGTATTGGGTTTGATAGTAGCTTTTAAAGTATTGTCTATATAGATGTAACATTGCACTTGCGTCATTTCTCCTCTGGTAGAAGACGACATGTTCTTTTTCAAATCCATGAGGCACTTTGTGAGCTTGCAGCAGAAATCACCAGCAACCATATATGAAACATTTCATGTAGGTGTTTTGTAGACTGGAGATCTGATCGTAAAATTATTGACTGCCCAGTCTTTCTTTGCTGATGGTGGAATGTATACTATAATTCCAATACGTTGAAGTTCCTGTGGAAAGAAGATGGCTGCAGTAAATTGCTAATAATCCTATCTGGGCTGAACAAAGATCAGATACTATGCTTTTATTTGTGCACAAGGAATTCTTGACTAATAGGGCTGAACCTCAAATCTCAATTTTCAAGGCTGCAATGGCATGCATGATTGTTCTATATACAGTAGGTAATTCACAGTGTCTGTCTGCCAGACATCTACTTAGCAGTGCGGTAAGAAACAAGAATGAGATGGATTTAAAGGACATGAGCTAAAATGCTGGGGGGGAAAACACAATGTATGTACATTAAAGATGCATTGTATATTTATATTAAAAATACATGTGCCCTATTTTCAGCTAAACATCAATGTAATCTATACATTACTACAACATACTTGAAAGTTTAATGTGTGCATATATATATATATATATATATATATATATATATATATATATATATATATATGTAGCGCTATAATAAATTGAGTGGCACCATCTCTATTATAAGCTTACTTTCAAATATAATTGTGCCATGGATGAGACCTTTTTCTCAGGCGTAAGCCCTCGCAACGGTGTGGAGGCAGGGTGTAGTGCAACTGTAACGATGTGCTTATGCTTAATCAGGAACTGAGTTTATTTACAACACAATCCACATAGGAGTACATACAGTAGGACATATAGCATAAAGGATAGCAGTATACTCACAGCACCAAGAACAGCTTGATCCCTGCAGGCAAGGGAAAAGTTACAGCAGTAGTTAACAGAAATTGAGAAGGTACACCAGCTTTCAGCCTGTGCCCTAAGTGGAACCTAGGAGAAATTCTACCATCCCTAAATCTATGCACTTAGTCCCTAGTTATTAGTACACGGGATCTTAATCCCTCTGAGTCTTCTCATCGGAGCCTTGAGCTGCTCAACTATATAACCTATCTATCACTCCTAGAGTGATCTTTGAAAGAGTATAGCTATCCACTTTACTAGGGCTGAAGCACCTAGGTTCCAGTGGAAAAACAAAGAAAAAAAGTTTTTATGGAATAGTCAGTCCTTTAAGTTTTTCCTCCTTGCCGATCCCTTTACAGTCTCTCCACTGTTCCAAAACAATTCCAATACATAATATATGAGACCAGCGCCTATGGCAACAGAAGATAGAAACTAATATAGTGCAGTATGTTTAATAAATGAGGTGACACCCGGTGCCTAGGTGAGAAGGACACTTCTTCCAAGGGTTGCAGAAAGTACCACGGAGTGAACAGCAAAGAAAGCCGGCAGCGCCACTCCAGGGAAAATACAGCGCCCTATATGGACTACATGCTATTGTTTTTATATTGAAAACGTGAGTGCAATTGATTTTAAACTATTATTTTAAATAAAATAGGACTAAACTATCTTTCGTTTTCTACTTCTCTCCCTGTCTTGGAGTCAGGAGACACGTGTGCAGCTGAAACCTGAAGGGGAGCCCATATTATATATGCTACCAGATCTTTTTTGGTTTGTGAGTAGAAAATTCAGCCATTGGTGAATGCTCACTGCGGTTTTGTGAACTTAAACCTAGAAATTTCACTACCAATAGCTGTTAATAGTAGTACAAATTCTGCTGAAGAGGGAAACAGCGGATAATAGGCACCCATAAGATAATTGTTAATGAACACCGGGTGTCACCTCATTTATTAAACATACTGCACTATGTTAGTTTCTAACTTCTGTTGCCATAGGCGCTGGTCTCATATATTGTGTATTGGAATTACCTCCAGTACCCATTCCCTTCCTTCCTGCCTGCTTGGTAAGGGCTAAAGCAATGGACCCAGACCGCAAGGTCTCTTAAACCTTTATACTATAGCATAGTGCCATCTACAGTACATTGTGAGAACAACGGGGGCTTACATAAGCAGAGCATTGACAGAAGTCCCCATAAGGACCCATTTAGGCATCTATAATACTGAGGATTTGCCTGCCAATATTATGTGTGGGTGTCTAAATTATCACATCCCTATATATATATATATATATATATGTATATATATATATATATATATATATATATATATATATATATATATATATATATATATATATATATATATATATATGTATATATATTGTACATGCAATTTTAGCACTATGCCTTCAATTTGATTTTCCTTGTATCTTTTAATTTGGTCTATTTTATGTATGTTTTTAAGTAAAGAGTTCCATTGTTCCCTTAAGTGCTTTTGGTTATAAAAAATTCTTCTAAGAATTACTCTTTGCACTCATTTCAATTGCCTTGTGCAAGGAATAATTGTTTTATAAATCTATTAGGGCATATTGTGTGTACAGTTTTCTTTGGACTTGCAACTGCAAAAAGTAAAGCTGGCCATACTCACCCAGATTTCTATTGGCCAGTTTTGGAAAACCTGTCGGTCAAATCAGGTATAGATCCACTTATTTGACAAGTTGTTTTGCCAGCTTAGTTGTCTGCTCACTTCAGTGTAACTTGTGTGTCTGTTTTACCTTAGTTTCCTGGTCTGAAAAATTGTTTTATTTGGTATTCTCCCACCTGTTGTGGCATTTCAAGAACCGGAGCAACATGAAGTCTTAACTCAAGATTCAGAACCTCGAACAAAGAAATTCAGAGTTTTTTTAAACTTTGGAACCTATTACATAAGAACTAAGGGTGTTACGATTGTGAGAGCATAGAGCTATCGGTTCACAGCACAGAAAAACAAATAACTGCTCAAGTAACCAATGGGATGGTTCTTCCTCAAGGTCAAGGTGATATGACCAAGCTAGCTTGAGAACACAATCCATTCAAGTCAGAGGGGCTCCTGGGGGAATCTGTATACACAGAATTTTATTTTTTCTCACACCCTTAACACAAGATAAAACTTCTTTGGTATGTAAGTGTAGCTATGAATACACAGTCAAATGCAATAAAACAATAATACCTTCACTATATAAAATTTTTGTGCAAATGAAATATTACTCTTTCCAGTTTCCTAAATATCTTGATGTATGAATAAATGTTCTGCTTACTGTAGAAACTATAGAAAATATATAGTAGGACATGGTCATATTTTTATAACTACCTGTATCTTCAATACATTGCTCTTAATTTTTGGATTGTCTACTTGCAAGCAATTTGCCCATTGGGTAGGCAGCAGCTTCATGAGAAATGCTTTTTTTGTTGTCATATTTTCAGAAGAACTGTTTAAGGGCTGTTGCTCGGTCATTAAAACATATGAAATTGAGATGATAATTTTATTAATCAGGTCCATAGACATTACAGGGGTACGTTACATGTCTAAGAACCTAATATACTACTTAAAATGCCCGTGTGGAAAGGGCTATGTAGGACAAACAGAATGGTAAGGGTGCGATTAAGTTAGCATCGTAGCTCTATCCGTAATTCACATTCAAAGATTACCTTTATAAGTCAACATTGGGCAGAATGCAAACATAACGTAGCACAACTACGTTGGCAGGTTCTAAAATAAATCAAATCGATTTATATGAACATCGATAAAAAACTTCTCCAAAGAGAGTGTTTTTGAATTTGGAAGCTCAATACTCTTTCCCCCGAAGGATTGAATGAAAACTGGGGCTTGAACTGTTTTCTATAAATGATAAACTTTAATAATAAATTAATTATACATATTTATTTTACAGTTCTAAGGTAAAATCCTACATTATACAAGTGAGGTAGAGGCATTCTTCGCATACTCGTTTCTAGTCAGTGAGTAATGATTAGTAAATGTTATTGATTATAACTTTTATTGATATCTCTTTCAGGTGGGATATTATGTACAAATAAAAGTATTTTTTGAGATGATAATTATTCACAGGAAAGTCTTTTATTGGCAGGATCAAAGAACAAAGAACACTTGGTTGTATAGCATTATGTGATGTTATTAATATGAATATGAACTCAATGCAAAATGTAGAATTTTAAAAACCTTTTTTTCTATATGTTTTTCTAACTGTTGACCACCACTAGGGGTCGTAATTTGTTTGCCAATAAATGTGCACAGTCTCTCTGGTCCATTATCACTGAGGATGGGCCATGTGGTCCCGAAACATTTGATCCTTGTAAAGTGTCTGGAGCACTATGGGATACATTTTGGGAACACCCCATTTGCAGCAAACAAGATATTGGTGTCCAATTCTTCTATGTTTTCAGGAGGGTGCAGTTTTAGTTAATCACAGACTTTTATAATGCCACCTCTTGAAAGAGAAATACCCTCTATAGAATGTATAGAACATAAACACAGAAATTATATGAAAATAAACATAAAACAATGTGCAGCCACTCCCCTAACACAACATAGTTTAAACCATTATTTTACTTTGCATAGACCATTGAAGTCAATGGATCATATCCAAGAATTTCCAGCATGAAAAGTGCAAAATGTTCTGTAAAAAACAGCAGCACACAATGCTATCTTATTTACATGTCTTTTTCAAAGCTAACACCTAGCTAACAACTAACCAAGCTAACAACTCCAGGCAGGGTGGACTGGAGCCTTGGGGGGCTCACCGGGGCTGCATAATGAAGGGCCATTCTGCCAGTCCCCCCTCCAGAATTTCAAACTCCTGACCCTGTTGCTCTGATATGCGTAACATGCGCCACGCAAAAGACATGCCCAAAGGCCGCTGCATAGTGGCACAATAGTTAATTTTTATGAGGCAGCTGGGGGAGCAGGTCTGGGACGGAGCCCACCAGGTCTTTTCCTAGTGTCCACTGGCCCAGTCTGAACCTGGTACCAGGATATTACATGGGGTGTACACCCAGCCATAATGCCGTCCCACAGCGTCCCCTAGTTTTCTGTAAAAGTTGCTGAAAAAATGTATTATAAAAGCAAGAAAATTCACCAATGAGAATTCTACTGATCAAAACTGACTTCATTATAAATGCAGAGGAATTGAAAAAAAAGAATGTTTAATCCCAGCACCCTACCAGCCATCTTGCTGTTATCTTACATGTAGAGATAATTTTGAAAAAAAAATCATTATATTACAATGACATCAAAAGTGGGGATAAAGGACAGATTTGTTCAGTGCTGGGAAACTGGGCTTTGTTCCAATTGCTGGAACAAAGAACAAGGAGCCAGATTGATACAGGTCAGCTGGGATTCTCAATGGAGGATTTTTTGCATTCTAAAGCAGTCGCTGGCTGCGGAGATTTAACAAAAGTTTTGGGAAAGTTTTATTGTACAATATTTCTTTAAGAATACAATCGTGATTTTAGCGGACTACACCTCCCAGCATTCTTCAATCTTAATTATAATGTAGGGATCCAGAGGGTTAATTACCCTCTGTTCCTTAATAAATAGTACCGCAAGGTGGGAAATCCCCTGTCTGTTCAGCTACAGGTTGAACTTAGAGTGAAGGGAGGGGCAGTGTGTCTGGCAGATACTGGAAAGTGTCACATGGTGTCGCTGCTGTGCAACTAGTTTGAGATAGGCAGAGCCATGTGCTCATAGCCATTGCTGCTTCACAGTAGAGTGATAAAGAAGTGCTGCCGAACGTAAGGGCATAAAAAGGAGTTTGATAGCCCTGCGGGCCTGGGGTAGGGTACTCCAAGCCTGATAAGCTCAACCATGCAAGTTTAAAGTTTGGATGGACTTTTTATTTGCTCGCACTATGGAGAGTGCTGTGAACTGCCTATTTACTTTGCCTTTAATTTTATATAAAGCTTGTTTACTGCAAACAGTGTTTGATTATTGTTTCCTAAGGGAGCCACCTGCAGTTGTATTCCTGGATATTATTAGGTGGAGGCACTGCCATGAGAGGTAATTCCCAGTACCCTTTCACTTAGCAAAGGGGACTCAGGACCTGGTATATGGTAAGGATGTATAACCTTGGTAAAGGGGGAGTGGCCAAGAGGGTGTTACAATATGTTACATTATTCTGGGATTTGTAGTACAGCAACAACTAAGCTATGCAGTGCATATGGGTTTTACTACCACTCCCCTTTAAACTTAGCTATACATTTGCAGAAACCTATAACAGCTTTATAAATGTGTGTGATTATGCATAGCATACTGTGGTGCTAAAGTGGCAACTTAAATTGTACTTTTCATCTTTTATTACTCAGTTTTATAATTGCAGCCTTAGACTTGCACTGGGTGTAAAGTTCAATGATATTAACAATTCAGTGTACCCAGAGCCCCTTATTTTATTTGCTGTACTTACAGCATGTCCATTCTTTGTATGCAGTAAATGGAAAAAGAAGCTCCACTAAATTAACTGCTGATGTGATTCATTTACCTTCATTTACAAATAGCTGTACCCAAGGGAGAAGTGAGACACGGTATTATGTAAAAGAAGAATGAGGCAAGACACAGTGCGAATGGCAGCAGAGCGATACCTCACATTAATCATCTCACTGAATAAAGGGGAGTTTTGTAAGGAACAAATGCGAATGTTCATTCTCATCCTGGTCCTTTACGCAGGTCAAATTAATTATTCTTCAGTAAGTACAGTTGGGGGATGGGGGTACATGACTGAAAAGCCAAAATGTGCACTCAGACTGAAAATGTGTATTTTTTTATTTTTGCTTTTTTTGTTTTTTTTATGAATAGCTTATGAAGCAGTTACATGTTAGAAGATAAATGCTGATGTCATGACGTACCTTCATGTATCAGAAAAGAAAATTAGGTATTGTCAATATATGGATATATTTGTGTGACTATGTGTGTGATTATAGTTTATGGTCTTTCACATAAAGAAGCTACATTGAACAGTTGAGTTACAGTATATATTCTCTACCATCATATTACCAGCATATTTAGTATGGAAAAACATAACCACAGACTAAATACACAACTATTAACATAGCAGTGTGTTTTGGTGGTATGAAAGGGGACAGTAAAACATTTGTGGGAAAAACAAACATGGAGCTAAATTATAAACTTCCCATAGATTGTGCCTAAAACAAATGCAAAACGCTGAGAGCAATCACAGTGCTCCTGTAAACATAAGGACTATAAGAGAGGAAAAAATAAACTTATTCGTATAAAAATGTACCCTATATTTATTGCCCTATAGAAAGGTGGTCTCTATTCAAAATTAAGCTCAGACCCTTAAAAGACTCTTGTGGCACCTGCTCCAAATCCAGACTCCTTCTTCCACCATTTCTCTATGGCTCTCCAATTATCTATACTGTAAGACAATCATGCTTAATTCATTACATATAACTGATTTAAGTACTGCAGACTGTTCTTGGGTCATGGATAATGTTGTGTACAGTTCTGTTATAACAATTAAAAGGAATATAGAATTATTAGCTATTAACTTGCTGTTAGCATACTGTGTAAGACTTGTGGGTGCAACTGGAAATAACTGGAAAGTAAAATAATATACTGTATACTGATCTTATAAATAAATTATATTCCCCAAGAGTAATATGTAAAGTCCAGTGGCAAATGATTTTGAAAACTTGCTTAGATATTTAAAAGGGGTCTGAAAAAACAAATTTACTAACATAGAAACAAATTTGTCTTAAAACAAAGCCTGTTCCTGAGTGATTACTATGGGCTCCTGTATTAAAGTAAGTTTGTACCTACAACTAGAAACTGCAACTCACTATTTCATTGGTAATAACTTGAGGTGCCTTACTTTTTCTATACCTAATCCATAAAAAAATGCAATAATTACATATATAATTTGCCATAAAGTCTTTTTATACCGGGTACATTTCATCAGCTGCTATGACAACGGAACTCCTCAACTGACCCTTCGCTTTCATGCAACCCACTGAACCTCCTGGTTACATATTTTAATGAAACACCAAGAGCCAGCAATTGTGTAAAATGGCCACAGCATATATTCACATTTTATCAAATAACTAGGACCTTGCCACCCCAAGGCAATAATCAAAGCAAGGATTCCATAAGAGATTGCTAGTATGCTCTGCTGTATTAGAGTATTAGGCTGCCTCTACCTACAGAGAGGATGGCCCCCAAATGCTACCAGCAGGAACTGCATCTCTCACTATTAGAGAAGTTCAACAGCCCTGCTGCCAATCCTGAATCTGCAGTGTCTCAATGATAGGAAATCAAAGCAGGCTGTCACCTAGCACAAGCAGTATAGCGTCTGTATCAGTCAACCCATGGTGCAATCACAGGAGAGAACCTCCTTTCTGCCTCTTCGAAAATTTCCTGAGCAGTACTCTGGCAAGGTCCTACTGCCACAATGAGCTCAACTGAAAACCTTCAGTCGAGTTTCTCCTCACCATACATTTATAAATGTTGGTTATTAGTTAATTAAACATTGAAAAAGAATGAAAATTAAATATTCACAAAATATACAAAACATTTCCTTTGTATCACACATTCTGTACCGCTGGATGAAATAAAATTGAACATCGGACTAGTCCCTGGATCAACTTGTACTTTGAGCTGTCTTCCATTTATCAACATTGAATCTCATTTGACACTTAGCTGCCCAGATTGCCAGTTTGTCAAGATCCTGTTGCAAGGATGCCACATCCTGGATGGAATTAATAGGGCTGGATAGTTTTGTGTCATCTGCAAACATTAATACATTGCTTACAATACCCTCCCCCAAGTCATTAATGAACAAGTTAAATAAAAGTGGACCCAATACCGAGCCCTGAGGGACCCCACTCAGAACTGTACTCCAAGTAGAGAATGTCCCATTAACAACCACCTTCTGTACCCGATCCTGCAGCCAGTCTCCTATCCATGTGCAAATGACTTCATAAAGCCCAACAGACCTAGAGAGCAGTCGTATGTGGGGCACGCTATCAAACTCTTTGAATTCAAATAGATCATATCTACTGCCCCCCCCACTGTCCAGCATCTCACTTACTGTACCTCATCATAAAAAGCAATGAAATTGTCTGACATGACCTATCCTTCATAAAGTCATGCTGATTGCTGCTCATAATGCCATTCAGTAGGATGTCATTTTGAATGTGATCACTTTAAATAATTTAAATAATTTGCCCACCACAGATGTCAAGCTTACTGGCCTATAATTGCCAGGCTAAGATTGTAATCCCTTTTTAAATATTGGAATGACATCATCTTTTCTCCAATCCATAGGTACCATACCAGATGAAAGCGAATCTGAGAAAATCAGAAATAGGGGCTGGTCTAAACTGAACTAAGTTCTTTTAGAACCCTTATCTATATTATACCAAATTACCTGTTACCTTCTGGTAGCCTGGCAAGGTATGAGTTCCTTTAACAGCCTGGTACAAAGTAAACTAACACACTGGCTATATTTATAATAAGAGTGAATATGGAACTGTTTCACTAGAACATGTAAATCAGAACCATGAACAAAAAAGAGGAATATCAGTAAAGAACAAAGAAATACAGTTATTAACCATTTATTAACCCGTGTGGTGCACCACATATAACTGATAGTTCAGGCCTGCTTGTTGTGTACACTTTACGTTGGTGCGCACTTATCTGTAATCCCTGGTGTTGTATCCATGAATTTCAGTACATTTGTAATCCATTCATGTGCATCCAAACGGTATTCCCAGAGAGTGCAGTGTCCAGTAGTTAGTCCTGGCTCTCCTTTTGGCTAGAACTAGGCCAGTAACTAAGCCTAAGCCTAAGACTGATCCTGGGGTCTATCCTACCATGATCAGAGAAGGGGCCTGACTGTCAGGGCCCGAAGGCTCCGTAGTAGTGTGGACCAAGGAGGAGGCAATAACACCAAGTTCGCGGTACAAAAGGATTTATCAAGAGGATGGTCGTAAACAGGCAAATGGTCAAATACAGGCAGCAAGGATCAGAGCCGTAAAACAGGCAAGAAGTCGGTACACAGATAATCAGAAAGCAGTAAATCACACCCAGGAACTATGCAAGATAGACCTATAATTGGGCAAGGAGGAAAAGGGCAGTCAGGAATAAATAGTCCAAAAGTTGGCGCCAAAACTTGACGCGATGACGTCATGACGCTGACGCCGGCGTCCTCACGTTAGCGTCCTGACGCCGACGCACATTCTGACGCCGGCGTCCATTCCGTCGCCGGCGACCAATCCGGGGGCGACTCGTTTCTGACGCCGTCATATTGCGACCAGGAAGAACCGCATGGTGGAGCAGGGGGTCGCCATCTTGGACATCTCGTGGGGTAAGTTCACCATCTTCCATTACAGTACCCCCCTCCTTAGGGGGGGCCTCAGGACCACCGAGGCTAGGGGAGGAAGGAAAGAGTCTGTGGAACTTACGAACCAGGACAGGTGCATGTACGTCGGAACTTCTCACCCAAGAACACTCCTCAGGACCGAACCCCTTCCACTCGATAAGATATTGAAGAATGCCCCGGGAAATACAAGAGTCCAGGATTCTTTTGACTTCAAATTCCATATGATCGTCAACCAAAACAGGAGCTGGGGAAGAAGAAGAAGAAGGACAAGACATAGCAGGTTTAAGCAGGGAAACATGAAAAACATTGGGTATCCGCAGTTCAGGAGGAAGTTGAAGACGAACAGCCACAGGGTTGATGATTTAGATGATAGGGAAGGGACCGATAAATTTAGGACCAAGCTTGGGTGTAGGAATCTTGAGACGAATGTTGCGTGTGGAAAGAAAAACTTTATCACCAGGAATGTATGGAGGGGAAGAAATCCTTCTCTTGTCAGCAAACTTTTTCTGCACCAGGGAACTCTTCTCCAAGTTTGCCGCAGTAGCGTGCCAAATAGCCAACATGTGAGCAGCTTGATCATTGGCCGCAGGTACATTGGTAAGAAGAAGGTCCTGAGAAAATGCCAAAGGATTGAGACCATAAACACAGAAAAAAGGAGAGTTCTGGGAAGAAGAATGCAGGGCGTTGTTGTGGGCAAATTCAGCCCAGGGAAGAAGATCCGACCAATCATCCTGGCACAAGGACACATGGCAACGAAGGAACTGTTCCAAGGCCTGATTGACCCATTCAGCGGCTCCATTCGACTGTGGGTGGTAGGCGGAAGAAAATTGAAGAGAAATGTTAAGGGCTTTACAAAGAGATCTCCAAAACTTGGAAATAAACTGGGACCCCCGATCGGACACAATCTCGGTAGGAAAACCATGAAGACGGAATATATGTTTAATGAAAAGTTCAGAGAGTTCAGGAGCAGAAGGCAGTTTCCGGAGGGGCGTGAAGTGAGCCATTTTGCTGAATCTGTCGATCACCACCCAGATGACGGTGTGGCCAGATGAAATAGGGAGATCGACAATGAAATCCATCGCCAAGTGAGTCCAGGGTCGAGATGGAATGGGAAGCGGCAAGAGTAAACCCTTGGGAGGAGAATGTCCAGACTTGGAAACAGCACAGGTGGAACAGGACAAAACAAAGTCTTGACATCTTTCCTTAGGGACGTCCACCAGAGTAAACGGGACAAGAGTTCAGTTGTCTTCTTAATCCCAGGATGGCCAGCCTGTTTGGAACTGTGAGCTTGGGATAAGATGTCATGACGAAATTCCGGAGGGACAAAGGCAACACCAGGAGGGGTCTCCGCAGGAGCCGAAGACTGAGCAGAAAGTAACTGAGAGGCACAGGATGGAAATATGTCGGCGATAATCTTGGTAGAGGGTACAATGGGTACAGGATCTTCAGGACAGGAATCTTCAGGGGCAAAGCTTCTGGACAGAGCGTCAGCCTTCCTGTTTCTGGAGCCAGGACGAAAGGTAATAATAAAATTAAAACGAGAGAAGAAAAGTGCCCACCTGGCTTGCCGGGTATTGAGGCGCTTGAGGGATTGAATAAACTCAAGGTTCTTGTGGTCGGTGAAGATAGTCACTGGAATAGAAGAACCCTCAAGCAAATGTCTCCATTCTTCCAAGGCCAACTTAACGGCAAGTAACTCCCGATTGCCCACATCGTAGTTCTGCTCAGGGGAAGAAAATTTTTTAGAGAAAAAAGCACACGGGTGGAGTTTCCCGTCAGAGGAAGATCTTTGGGACAGAACTGCACCGGCGGAGGCATCGACTTCAATGAAGAAGGGTTGTAAGGGTTCAGGGTGTCGAAGAATAGGAGCAGAAGAAAAGGCTTCCTTGAGGGTCTTGAATGCTTCGAGAGCTAGAGGAGGCCAGAATTGAGGTTTACTCCCTTTACGGATCAAGGCCAGAATTGGATGGATCTTGGAAGAGAAGTTTTTGATAAATTGTCTATAATAGTTGGCAAAGCCGATAAACCTCTGAACGGCCTTAACGCTCGTGGGAAGGGGCCAATCCAAAATTGCAGAAACTTTGGCGGGATCCATCTTAAAACCTTGAGGAGAAATGATATAGCCAAGAAAAGGAATGGAAGAAACTTCGAAGGTGCATTTTTCCAGCTTGGCGAAGAGATTGTTTTTCCTCAATCTGGAAAGAACTTCACGTACTTGACAACGATGATCGAAAAGGTTTTTGGAAAAAATAAGAATGTCGTCTAGGTACACGACCACACACTGTCCCAAAAGATCACGAAAAATATCATTAACTAGTTCTTGGAAGACCGCAGGAGCATTGCAAAGGCCGAAAGGCATGACGAGATACTCGTAATGGCCATCACGAGTATTGAAAGCGGTCTTCCATTCGTCTCCCTCGCGAATTCGAATGAGATTGTAAGCCCCACGTAGATCCAACTTGGTAAAGAAACTAGCCCCCTTGAGCTGATCAAAAAGTTCAGAGATGAGAGGAAGGGGATATCTGTTCTTTACGGTGATTTTATTTAACCCCCTGTAGTCAATGCAGGGCCGCAAACTTCCGTCTTTCTTTTCAACAAAGAAGAATCCTGCTCCGGCAGGGGAGGTGGAAGGACGAATGAAACCTCTTTGAAGATTCTCCTGGATGTAGGACTTCATAGCAGAAGTTTCGGAGGGAGAAAGCGGATAAGTACGGCCTCGAGGAGGCATTGAGCCGGGTAAAAGTTCGATAGGACAATCATAGGGGCGATGAGGTGGGAGAGTCTCCGCGGACTTCTTATCAAAGACATCAGAAAAGGCTTGGTACACAGGAGGAAGAGAAGAATTCGAAGACACTGAAGAAACTTTGATGACAGGGGCAGCAGGCAAGCAGTTGTGTACACAAAATGGACTCCAACGGGATATTTGTGAGATGGACCAGTCAATAACTGGATTATGAACACATAACCAAGGCAGTCCCAAGACCACAGGAGTTGAAGGGCAATCAATAAGAAGAAAAGACAGTCTTTCCAAATGCATAGTGCCCACCTTGAAGGAAAGTTCCTGAGTAGACTGCGAGATGATGGCAGAAGAAAGGGGACGATCATCAATCGCCAGGACACGAAGAGGAATTACCAAAGGTTGAAGCGGAATGACATGGTTATCAGCAAAGGCACGATCCATGAAGTTGCCTGCAGCACCGGAATCAAGGAATGCCTGAGAAGAAATCTTCTTGGAGCCGAACTGAATTTGAACAGGAAGGAGAAAACGTTGAGCAGATGAATGGGGAGAAGAACAAATTCCACCCAGGTAAGTCTCCCCAAGCTTACCTAGGTTTTGGAGTTTCCCGGCTTCACTGGGCATTCTTGGGCGAAGTGAGCTTTTCCCCCGCAGTAGAGGCATAACCCAGCAGCCCTTCTCCGTAGCTTCTCCTGTTCGGAAAGGCGTGCCCGACCGATCTGCATTGGTTCTTCAGATGGCAAAGAAGAAGTAGCAGGTGCCACAGGAGGAGGAGGAAGAAGATTAGAAGCCGGACTGGGGAGTAGGGGTCTTTGGAAGCGTGGAGCCAGGGTGGGTTGGAACCTGGAAAACTTCCTAGCACGATCCCTGTCAAGTTCGACTTGAAACTCCCTCTGTCGGGTGTCAACCTTTACAGCCAATGCAACAAGGTCCTCCCATCGAGGAGGAATCTCACGGGATACGAGATCGTTCTTGATGCGCATCGCCAGACCGTTGTAAAAGGCAGCATGGTACCCATCATTATTCCACGAGAGAGTTCGGAACTCAATGGCATATTCAGGAACTGAACGAGTCCCTTGCTACAGCTGGAATAAACGGGCAGAGGCAGAAGTAGCCCGACCAGGAGCATCGAATACTGTGCGAAGGTCCCGGATGAAGGCCCTGGCATCATCGATTACCGGATCCTCCTTCTCCCAAAGAGGAGAAGCCCACTCCAGAGCTTTCCCTTGCAGGCGGGTGATAATATAGCCCACCTTTGCTCGCTCCGAGACAAACTGACCTGGAAGCAGGGTGAATTGAATTTCACACTGGTTGATGAAACCACGGCATGATTCCGGATCACCGTGCAGGGATGCGAGGCTCGGAAACCTGGAGCGGGGTTGCAGGAACTGGTATAGGAACTGGAGCCACAGGAGATAAAGCAGACAATTTCTCCAAGATTGCTTCTAGTGCCTGGCCGAAGTGGGTTTGCTGGGCTTCATAAGAGTGCATGCGAGAAGCCAATCCACGAACGGCTCTGCCGACATCAGTTGGAACTTGAGGCTCCTCCGAGGGGTCCATGGCCCAATTATACTGTCAGGGCCCGAAGGCTCCGTAGTAGTGTGGACCAAGGAGGAGGCAAGAACACCAAGTTCGCGGTACAAAAGGATTTATCAAGAGGATGGTCGTAAACAGGCAAATGGTCAAATACAGGCAGCAAGGATCAGAGTCGTAAAACAGGCAAGAAGTCGGTACACAGATAATCAGAAAGCAGTAAATCACACCCAGGAACTATGCAAGATAGACCTATAATTGGGCAAGGAGGAAAAGGGCAGTCAGGAATAAATAGTCCAAAAGTTGGCGCCAAAACTTGACGCGATGACGTCATGACGCCGACGCCAGCGTCCTCACGTCCATTCCGTCGCCGGCGACCAATCCGGGGGCGACTCGTTTCTGACGCCGTCATATTGCGACCAGGAAGAACCGCATGGTGGAGCAGGGGGTCGCCATCTTGGACATCTCGTGGGGTAAGTTCACCATCTTCCATTACACTGACTAATGAACCTTCTGGTTCTTATAGAACAATTCCCTGAGTCCCTAACTGGGCCCTAGATCTACAATAGCTACAGTGAAGGCCTATTGGAACAGGAACCTGAGGGGCCTGACAGAAGAGTGAAGTCCTTCCCTGACTGACACTCACTGACACACTAAGTGGAATCTACAGTTGGTGCAGCTTTCCCTGCACTTTACCTCCCAGTGGATCTCTGTTGCCCTGCTGCTGCCAGATCTGTGTCTGCTCTCTCCTTGCCTTCCTGTCTTGCCTTTCTCTTTCCCAGAATTCCTCTCACAGTCACATGGCATCAGCCTTGCTGTTTCCGGATTACCTAACATTACCATCTGCTGGCTGGAGGTGACATTTTGCTTGTCTGTCTATTACAATATATAGTCCTCTCTACTATGCTGATTCAGTAATAGCCCATTCACACTGTGGAGACTCAGGTCAGAGGGTCAGGCCAACTCTACTACATTGCTTCTGTAGCAGCCCTTTCAAATTGATGAGATCCATCTCAGAGGGTAAGACCAACTGACCACTCTACTATGCTGCTTCTATATTTATTCTGATCTAACGTTATATTGGGCTATTAAAACCATAAATGTTAGGGGCACATTTACAAAGCTCGAGTGAAGGATTCGAATTAAAAAAACTTCGAACTTCGAAGTGTTTTTTGGGCTACTTCGACCATCGAATGGGCTACTTCGACCTTCGACTACTACTTCGACTTCTAATCGAACGATTCGAACTAAAAATCGTTCGACTATTCGACCATTCGATAGTCGAAGTACTGTCTCTTTAAGAAAAACTTCGACCCACTACTTCGGCAGCTAAAAGCTACCGAAGTCAATGTTAGCCTATGGGGAAGGTCCCCATAGGCTTGCCTGAGATTTTTTGATCGAAGGATATTCCTTCGATCGTTGGATTAAAATCCTTCGAATCGTTTGATTCGAAGGATTTAATCGTTCGATCGAACGAATAATCCTTTGATCGTTCGATCGCAGGATTTGCGCTAAATCGTTCGACTTCGATATTCGAAGTCGAACGATTTTAGTTCCTAGTCGAATATCGAGGGTTAATTAACCCTCGATATTCGACCCTTAATACAACTGCCCCTTAATGTCCAGCTAAACAGGCAGGATCATTGCTATGTGGAAAGTATGAAATAAAGGTGTCGTTGAACTACAACTCACTCAGGTTACTGTGTAAAAGTAGAGGATGCCAGGAAGTTTTTGCAGCAAAGAAACAAAATAACTTTTATTTGTCCAAGACAATTGACCCACAGGGTTAATACTCACAATCCAAAGAGGCATGGTATTGCAGATGGTAAATATGCCAGGACAGTTCAGCACGGGTAGTACACTGTGACACCATGTGGATAAAGCTAGGGAAGTTTAAGGTGTACCTCAAGATTGGAATGCCCTGTCGTGGTCCGGATCCCATATAGAGGAAAGATCAGGGAGAATAAATCTAAGCCTGATTCCCTATCCAGCTGCTTTCCCTTCACTTCCTTGTTGGAGCTCTATACCTCACTTTCCTAGAAAGTGGTATTAAAGAGTTAATGGGGCAACTTCACTAAAGGCCAAATTTTCTCCACCGATTCACAACATTCTGCTTCACTTCGCCAGGCACAAATTCGTTAGCTAATTAACTGAAATGCAAAGTTGCTTTTGAGCAGCCGCACAATGGCGAATTTTCACTAGTGTTACATCAATGAGCATTTCATTACGATTTTTAACTAGCATTAATTTCTGCCTAGCGAAACTTTGTTAGCACTCTTAACCTTAGGTTAATTTGAATAGGGCAGGTACCTAAAAGTCATATGGACGTTTTTATTAGTAATTTTGGTGAAAAGTGGCGACTTTTTCAAACACATGTCCAATGAGCCATAATAAAGACAAAAGAGATCCTCTAATGCCCTAGACATGAGCCCATCCTTAAAGGAATTGTTAAAGGGATACTGTCATGGGAAAAAAAAAAAAATTCAAAATGAATCAGTTAATAGTGCTACTCCAGCAGATTTCTGCACTGAAATCCATTTCTCAAAAGAGCAAACAGATTTTTTTATATTCAATTTTGAAATCTGACATGGGGCTAGACATTTTGTCAATTTCCCAGCTGCCCCTGGTCATGTGACTTGTGCCTGCACTTCAGGAGAGAAATGCTTTTTGGCAGGCTGCTGTTTTTCCTTCTCAATGTAACTGAATGTGTCTCAGTGGGACATGGGTTTTTACTATTGAGTGCTGTTCTCAGATCTACCAGGCAGCTGTTATCTTGTGTTAGGGAGCTGCTATCTGGTTATCTTCAAATTGTTCTTTTGTTTGGCTGCTGGGGGGGGAAAGGGAGGGGGTTGATATCACTCCAACTTGCAGTACAGCAGTAAAAAGTGATTGAAGTTTATCAGAGCACAAGTCACATGACCAGGGGCAGCTGGGAAATTGACAATATGTCTAGCCCCATGTCAGATTTCAAAATTGAATATAAAAAAATCTGTTTGCTTTTTTGAGAAATGGATTTCAGTGCAGAATTCTGCTGGAGCAGCACTATTAACTGATTCATTTTGAAAAAAAAAATTTTTCCCATGACAGTATCCCTTTAAGTATAAAAATAAAAACTGGGTAAATAGATAGGCTGTGCAAAATAAGAGATGTTTTCAGTATAGTTAGTTAGTCAAAATATAATGTATAAAGGCTGGAGTGAGTGGATGTCTAACATAATAGCCAGAACACTACTTCCTGATTTTCAGCTCTCTTGGCTTCCATTGTTTGGTTACCAGGCAGTAACCAGTCAGTGACTTGAGGGAGGGCCACATGGTCAATACCTGTTGCTTTTGAATCTGAGCTGCATGCTGAGGATCAATTGCAAACTCACTGAACAGTTATGTTCCATGTGGCCCCCCTTAAAGTTGCTCACTAACTCAGAGTTAGAGAGCTGAAAAGCAGGAAGTAGTGTTCTGTTCTGTTATGTTAGACATCCAGTTATTCCAGCCTTTATACATTACATTTTTGGCTAACTACCTATTTTAGAAACATGTTTTATTTTGAACAGCCTATCTATTTAAATCTATTCAAATTAGTTTAAAAAAAATGTTCACACATAAATCTTTAATAGTTCGGACTTTTGAAGGCAATTCTGATTTACAAAAAAGTCACCAGCATTTTTT
This sequence comes from Xenopus laevis, assembly GCF_017654675.1. Classification (NCBI taxonomy): domain Eukaryota; kingdom Metazoa; phylum Chordata; class Amphibia; order Anura; family Pipidae; genus Xenopus; species Xenopus laevis. Next base: position 89,071,100 of record NC_054374.1, read on the forward strand.
ACAACTGTAATGCAACTTTAATGCATTTCCGGCATACAGGATATGATGTCACTGACATAAGATTGAGGAAGCTGTAGCTTCATTTTATCAGTTCGCCTGGTCTGAGGTTTCGAAGTAAACTCTGGCAAAAAGTCACCTGGTCGATAGTGTGCAAACGAACGATAGTGACGGTCTCATTCACTAGCGAATTGTCCTCTATGCCTTTTAGTGAATTAGCAATGTCCCTGCGGGCCCCCATCTGTCTCTGGCTAAGCATCATTCACAGGGTTCCTGCTCCCAGACTTATCACTAGAGGTATTGGTCCCTCTAGGGCAGAACAGCTTTATTGGGCCTTGGAGTACAGATCAAGCTGAGTCAGCAACTGATGGCCAAAGAGAAAGATCCACCCCTCACCAGACACTATATTAAAGTGTGGCAGGAAGTGGTCATAGGCCAGTAGTAGTGATGAGCGAATATTTTCGCCATGCATGGATTCACTGCAAAATTCTGCATTTCTCCATCTGCAATTTTTTTTCGCTAAACTGTGGCAAAAAAGTTACCAAGACAACAATTTAGCAGAGATAGAAAAAATTGCCACAAGAAAAATGCCTATTGACTTTAAATGCATTTGGACAAAAATTCACAGAGACAAAAAAGTTGCCACAAGAAATAACACCTATTGACTTTAATGCATTTGGCAAAAAGTTGCAGAGACAAAAAAGTCACTAAGACAAAAAGGTTGCCGTGACAAAAGTTGCCTCAAGAGAAAAACGCCCATTGTATTTGGAGTGAGAAAAAAAGTATTAAAATAATTGTAAATTGTAAATCAAGTAACTACAGGTATGGGATCCATTATCTGGAAACACGTTATCGAGAAAGCTCCGAATTCCCATTCCCATAGACTCTATTATAATAAACTAATTCCATTTTCTGTGCAGTAATTAAACAGTACCTTGTACATGATCCAAACTAAGCTATAATACATCCTTATTGGAAGCAAAACCAGCCTATTGGGCTTATTTAATGTTTACATGATTTCCTAGTAGATATAAGATATAAAAGATCCAAATTATGGAAAGATCCATCATCTGGAAAATCACAGGTCCCTTATCATTCTGGAAAACAGGTCCCATACCTGTAGATACATGGGCATCTGTCTGCATCTAGGGAAATGAGAAAGTATAGGGATTTACCATACCTATGGGTCCCTACAAATGTGTATCTGGCTAATAGCATGATTCTTGCTTTGGATTTTTACTAAGAATATCCAGTTGCTCACATGATAGTAAAGGGTTGTAGACACCAAGCTGGATAGCAAATATGTAAGATGCAATATTGTGAAGGATAGACATTTACAGAGCACATTCACTTAATTAAGGATTTTATTTTCTGATCAGACACCCGTTCAATCTATAAATTGAACATTTCACCAGTAGCATCTTCCATTTCCTTAAACACCTCTGAAGTGTAGTAACCTCATTCAAGGGTTTCAATAAACAAAATGCTGATGCCATCCTGCCTACACTTTTCTCTAGCTCCTTCAACAATGAACCTATTTACTTTCATGGAAAAAGTATTATTTTTGTTAGACCTTTGCTGGGCAAAAAAGGGAATATAATAAAATGCATCAATAAGCCACTTTTCTGCCAATAATACAAACTTGTGCTGACAGGAAAAAATATATATCTGATCTATAGTTAAAACTGCTGTACAGTGTTAATAATCCAAAGGCAAATTTGTTTAGCGTAAAAGACGAAAAATACAATGGTGGTTTGACCCTGATGTTGGAAACATGTAAAAACATTGGATAATACTATGGCTATGGATCTAGTTGTTGAATATCTGAAGCCATTTTTAAATAAAATTTGCTCCATCTATATTTAGAATATTCACCTACATATAAGAGCCTACCATTGTAAGTAAATATTGAACAGAATGTATGGAAGGCTCACCAACCTTACCAAGATCTCAATTTATTTACAGCAATCATACTTTTAGTCACCAAACTCCAAACGTTTCATTCTCTTTATTCTCTTTTCCTAACTCACCCTCTGCTGCCTTCTCTCTCCTTGCAATATATTGTGTCAGAGCTTATTATAAACAATGCCATTACTCTACTTGAATGAACCAAAATCTATGATTCTATGCTTTCAGAGTTTGGCCTCACCACACTTCCTTACAAAACCTGAAAAAAGCAAAGAGAAATGATCTCTGGATAAAGCAGAATAGAAAAAAAAAACATGTTTAACAAAAAAAATTGTGGCATTACAGCTAACACATTTTCTGTTTGGATTCTCTCCATATTTTGTGAAAATTTAGTTGAAGGAAATTTATTGAACCTAGTGAACAGTAAAAAATCATAACCCACTTGACCTCACCTAATGAAGTGTGTAGATCTTATATTGGGAAACAAAATGTATTTGGCATATAATTAAAAACAGTGCAGGTAAACTGAATTTGTTAATTTACTATACTACAGTATATAAAACTGCATATATTATATACATATATATATGGTACCTTCAAGAAGCAGCAACATACAATGAACCAATTCATCTAGGGTTTGTGCTTTGCTGACTGCTTTCAAAGCAAAGAGGAGCAATAACCTCTATAACAAACAGAAGAACTAAGCTTGGGTGAATAAATAGCTTTCCTTTATCTAAATGCTAATTCCAGTATTCCAGATGCTGTAGCTTTGGAAAGTTTTGGCTTCTGGAAGCTAGAAAGAATGTAAATATTTGCTGAATAGTACCTCGTTTCTTTTGTTCATTTTATTAACTCCAGTAATTCACACAAGTCATTTAGAGCCACGGTAACTAAACAACAGGTGGGACATACTGAAAGAAAGTATTAATGGTGCACTAAGCAGATGCAGCAAAGAAAGATAATGCTATAGAAAATGTATTGCTTTGTAGTCAACGCAAAGCCAAGAAAGACAAAGCTATTGCAGCAGCACATTCTGCAGAAACTTTTTTCCATGGCCGTATTTCTGGTAGGCAATTATAAATAATAAACATGTTTTTCTTCGTATGTTATAGAATAGCTAATTCTAAGCAACGTTTCAATTGGCCTTTATTTGAACAACCCCTTTAATTCAATGAGACTCATGGTTAATCTCATAAAAATGTGTAATTTAATGGGGAAACTTGCAATTGAATTAGTAGATACATTTTTTCCTCAAAATCAAACTGAGGGTTTGGGAATTACAAAAAAATTATGTTTCTATTATGGTGTGGGAGGAGCACATAATGAAAACTCAATCATGAAAACTAAAAATGTAATATAAACTTTGACTCACAGATATAACACATTCTTAAATAAATATTCTGTACTTTGTTACATTACAAATTCTGTACTGCCTTTTTGTTTTACAATTCTCAGCATTTGGTTTTATTATATGTAGGCTTTAAAATGGAGTTGGATTTTTGAAAGATATTTAATTCATCTAGGCAAATGAAATACAGACCATGATGCATTAGAGCTAACTGTCACTCAAAAAATGACTCACAATCACAAAGCCTGCATGAAGAGAGACAGATTGCTGAGAGGTAGATAGTGAAGACATGATTATTTCAGACACATCACACAGTATTTAATTGAATATATTTAGAAAGTTTCTTATTTCCATGAGATGATATTATAAAAAGTTTGCCTTTGTGACAGTTCCTTTTAAAGGAGAAGGAAAGCTACGGAGGCATTTTATTGCCAATAGATTAGCTGCAATAGTGCAAGCTAGAATGCTATATTTATTCTGTAGAATGTTTTACCATACCTGAGTAAAAAGCTCTAGAAACTCTCTGTTTGTTTAGAATAGGAGCTGCAGTATTAATGTGGTGTGACATCACTTCCTGCCTGAGTCTCTCCCTGCTCTGGGCTCAGATTACAGTAGAGAAGGGAGGGGTGGGGGGAGAGGAGCAAACTGAGCATGCTCTTGCCCAGGGCAATGAGGTTTAAGCTGAAGGCAGGAAGTCTGATACAGAAGCCCATGTGTACACAATAGAAGGAAAGAAATGCAATGTTTCTTTTGACTGGGGACTCAGAGCAACATTTCTTTGGGGGTTTACTGGTATATTTAGATGGACCTTTCTGATAAGGCTTACTTAGTTTTAACCTTTCCTTCTTCTTTGAGCATTACTTCGGATTATATGACATAGCCTCCACTAATTACAGGTCCATAAGAAAGTCAAGGAGCACTCAGTGGAGAGGCTTTCTCAAGACATACAAACAAACCAAACCCCAGCATATAAATGCACTGTGTAAATGAGAATTAGCTCTACAGTAGCTTCATAAGTAACACAAACATCTACCAAATCATAACTAAATAAAACAATAATATAATAAAGAATGCAAGGATTGTGTGTGTATATAAGCAAAACAACATTTAGGGGCACATTTACTTAGCTCGAGCGAAGGAATAGAATAAAAAATACTTCAAATTTCGAAGTATTTTTTTGGCTACTTCGACCATCGAATTGGCTACTTCGACTACGATTTCGAATCGAACGATTCGAACTAAAAATCGTTTGACTATTCAACCAGTCGAAGTACTGTCTCTTTAAAAAAAACTTCGACCCCCTACTTTGCCACCTAAAACCTACCGAACATCAATGTTAGCCTATGGGGAAGGTCCCCATAGGCTAAATTTGTGATCGAAGGAAAATAGTTCGATTGATGGATTAAAATCCTTCGAATCATTCGATTCAAAGGATTTAATTGTTCGATCGAACGAATAGCGCTAAATCCTTCGACTTCGATATTCGAAGTCGAAGGATTTAACTTCGACAGTCGAATATCGAGGGTTAATTAACCCTCGATATTCGACCCTAAGTAAATGTGCCCCTTAATGTGAGTATATGGTATCAACCAACAAGTCAAAAATAATAGAGCAGCAGAATATGAAAATAATTTGAATATAAACAATTTGTAACTTTCACATAACTGCCTGAAAAATACAGAAAGGCATTGTGGGTCCAGAATATATTATTACAGAACAGAGACTAATTTAGATCAATCTGTCTATCTATACTCAGTAGTATTACATTTCCCAAAGGGGTTTATATTTAACCCTGATCACCATTTCTTGTTTTCTCAGGGCATTTTCAATGGTTAAGGGTGCAAGTCTCATAGGGGTGCAATGTTGTGCCCTTAGTGTTCCAGTACCTAAGGCAATAGTAAAGAAGATTTACATTGCAACTTATATGTCATTTCTGGTGGACTAGTTCTGGTTCATACACGCGCTAAACAGTTAGCTGTATTACACTTTTAACTAGCATTAAGTTGGCTAGACATGGTTCAAGAAAGCTTTCTAATGCAGTGGGAACTGATAGATAGTGATGGGCGAATTTATTCGCCAGGCGCGAATTTGCGGCGAATTTGCGCGATTCGCGTCCAGCGAATAAATTCGCGAAACGCCCGCGAAAATTCGCCGAAAAAATTCGCCGGCGTCAAATTTTTTTTTTGAAAAACGGACGCCGGCGTCAAAAACGGGCGCCGGCGTCGAAAAAACGGGCGCCGGCGGCAAAAACGAGACGCCGGCGCCGTTTCGCGAATTTTTCGCCGTTTCGCGAATTTCGCGCGAAATTCGCGAATTTTTCAGCGAAACGGCGCAAATTCGCCCATCACTACTGATAGACCATCACGTCACATCTGGAACCTTCAACAGCTTATTGTTCACAATTTACAATTTAACTTGATCACTCTAGAATACAGTAAGTTTCTTATCAATATATCAATAAGCCCTATTGAATGGTAAGGAATTGGTATAGTTTGCAACATTCATCTATTAGTTATTTCTCTCCTAATATACATTATCTAGCATATATGTATATTTTAAAATGGGTCAAACATAATGATGAAAAATACTAGAGAATTAAAATACTTGAAAGCAGAATTTGTTTCATCTTTAACTATAACTGGGCTGCTAAGCATGAAACAAAATATTAAAATGTTCAAATTACTCTAGTATAACCATTGGAAAATAAACATTATTATTATTAGCATCTTAAACGTTTATTTTGACAGTTGTAGATATGGATAGTGTCAAATGAATCTGTTTAAGAGGCTGAAATGTAATGCAGTGGCACAGTGAGTGAACAGATAAATAAAAGCAAGTATTCAATGGCATACCTGATTTGATTTATATCTTGCAGTGTACATGCAATAAACAAAAATGAATGAACCATAACAGCTAAAATATACTGATCCATATATATTTGATTAAAAATGATGATAGAGGTCATTGAGCATTGTGACATTTTATTGCTCTTATTACAAAAGGTTAAACAATAACTGTTATTGATCCACTTTCCTGTTCCCTAAGACTAGAATAAAAACGATTTGTTTTCCTTGACAATGAACAGTAGATGCTATTTCTGAAGGTTGGAAAAATCATTAAATTAGTATTAGCATTAGTTATTAATTATTTAAACTGATTGTTGTAGCGCTAGTGTGAACCACTGCTGTTACACTTTAATAGTAGGTCATTATTGTTGTTTTTTTACTGGCAAGGACACATCAGAGATGTACTGATGTAGTTATCCTTAGCAACCAAAAAAAGATTTTCTTTCAATACCTGATCCAAATTGATCAAGGCTATTTGCTAACTGAATGCAATAGAGTTACCTTGGTGGGGAAATTCTGATTGTATATAGTGATTTATAGTGTGCTATTCAATTTCCAGTTATCGTTATTGGGAACAGGGGTCGATTCTAAGGGATTTTATACAATATAGTTTTATAGAGAGCTTAATTGTTCGGGGATATAGTTTCCCCTTTAAGTTAGCACACAATGTTGTGTTGGTATAAGCATTAGCATGCAACTAAACAATGCAAATCTTAAAAACTCTGTTGTGTTGTGCAAAATTTTTATCTTAAGAATTTATGCTGGAACCCTGGGAAAGAATGTTGCACTGGGTAACACACACTGTATTATACAGATGTTTCACTTACATTAAATAAGCCCTTGAATCTATTATTCCAAAATAGTACAGCTCATCTTCTGCTCTGTAGAGTTATCATTTCATATTTATGATCCTTCTGTGACCTCTTTGTTTTTTAGGTTTCCAAGTTACCTGCCAGAAAGTACATTCATTTAATAGTGCCCCAGTAGGATACAAGATCATTTGTGTAGCATTGGCTGTCAAATGCTTGACACACCTGCCTGTAGATGATGCATGCCTTCAAGCAGATTTATGAATGCTTAGTCATTTGATTCGGTCTGTCTGACAGTAGTAAGGCTTTGAATTCATCAAAAGTGTTTGGGTTAAATCCAGCATAACTGATCATACAGTATGTAATGCGTCACATAGAAGTTGATCAACTAAATACTAAAACTTACCATAAAGAACAATGTTATCTAGCGTGTCTGTTCCAGCCTACATATACAAAAACTAGTTGCAGTATTCAGATTATTAACAGATTTATGGCTGTAATCAAGCTCCGATAATAAGGTTAAACTGAACTGATAGCAATGTATTTATTATTTGTTAGGTACAATACTCTTTTGTCAACATTTGTTCTTATAATAAGTTCATATATCCAAAAGATATATCCCACAGTGACAGCCGTCAAGGCATCCACATTAAGATCTGCACTTTGCAGCAAATCAAAGGTGATGCAATATTAATACAACTGATATATATGAAAAAAATATATTTTTTTACTTGGCTTGCTTTGTTTCTTTTGACAGTTTTTCTTACTGCAGCACTGTAGAGGATGTACTGATGAAAAACATTTAATTAAAGTGAAAAGTTAAAAATTTTGTGTTTTTTTCTCACACACAGATAGCCCCCTGCTGTTGAACTGAAGCACAGGGTTTTCACCAAATACATGCTTTTTGCTTGAACGCCAAAGCAAACACTTATCAACAGGTTTTAGTAAAGCTTGTTCTTAGATGATGCACATTATATTCAATTGATATAGACACAGGCTAGTAGTTACAGTAAGGTGTAGTATTCTCTATCCTTGAGCTTCTCATTGTTGGAGCATCTGTCTGCTCTACTATCTAGTAGCTATCTCTCACTCCAATATTAAGCTGGTACAGAAGATTGTCCAAATTCGACCTAATTCTACCTTACAGGTCTTTTCTTCTATTACTGCAGCCTCCCCCTTCAGGCTCCCTGGCACAATCCACTGTACCAAGTGAAGCCAAAGCCTTCAATCCACTTCCTTTTGTAGAATGGAGGACCTTCAAAGCAACCATGACCAACAACACATTTCTAGGTCCCACAATAATTTTTTAAATGCACAAAGAATTTTGTTTGAAAACAAAATGTTGCATTAATCTGACCTGAGCTCACAATTTTTAAAAATGTGCACAACCAAATTTTTTTTGGTGTACATAGCTGAGAAGGAATTAGAGCAATGGTCCCCAACCAGTGGCTAGTGTCGATATGTTGCTCACCAACCCCTTGGATGTTGCTCTCATGGCCTCAAAGTAGGTACTTACCTTTGAATTCTTGCCTTGAAGGCATGTTTTGGGTGCTTAACAACCAGGTCAATGGCCAAAGAGAGGCCCCTGTAGGTTGCCAATCCCCATAGAAAACTGAATAGCCAATCATATCCTTAATATGGCACCCCAAGAACTTTTTTCATGTGTTGCTCCACAACACTTTTTCATTTGAATGTGGCTCACAGGTAAAAAAGGTTGGGGACCCATGAAATAGAGAGAGGAAGCATTATTAATCAGTAAGGATTGCCTTCCTCTCTCTTGACCAAACTAATTTGTGGATAGTAAACACACCCACTCACCCATTCCCTTAAGAGACCCAACCCAGGGTTGGAGTTAGCCTTAACTGTTTTTGCCTGTTGACCCCTTGTGCCTCTGCATTGAATGGCAGAGCCGGAAGTGCATCTTCTGCCTAATAGAGTCAATACCAATCTAAGGTACATCGCTAAAGTAGGATTCTGGAATAGTGGAGTGCTCACCTCTGGTCAGTAAGGCCCAAAAGGTTGTGGGTTTGATTCCCACCTGTGCTAAAACAGATCTGGTTGGTTGTGCTTCAAATAGCTCTGGAGAGTGATGGAAGGAGGGGCCTTGCTGGTAAACAACACGGTGGTTGGCAGCTTCCTTTGCTGAAGGGCTGTCTTGACAAAACTCAGTTTGGCTGCTCTTTTTCTTACAGGGGTTGCCTGTAAGAACCCAACCCCCCCCCCCCCCACTGCCTTTTTTGGGGCCTATTTATATAGTGTAAATATATATATATATATATATATATATATATATATATATATATATATATATATATATATATATATATATATATATAAAATCCATGGAGGAGCCGGCACTCTCGTCACTATGTGCAAACGTGCCTGGGTGCAGTGTCCAAATTCAATACATTTAACTCACAAAAGGTCCGCACTCTGAGGACTTACTTGAAAATAAAAAATGTTTTATTAAAAGACTAACGTTTCGGCCTCCGAGGCCTTTCTCAAAGAATGTCTTAAATACAAAAAGATGGCGGGAAGTGTAAATTGGCTGACCAATCATAGACGTCATCGAGTCATTAAATAGTTAAATACAACTATAAATTTGTACTTACAAAAATAAGACTATGGCTATTAAGACAATCCCAATTAAGTTAAAACCCCCTTTGTTAAATTCTTAGAAGGATTAAAAGGATTAAAAACAATACTAAGTAACAGTCACTTACCATTAGGTGTTAATCTCAAATTAAACTTTCTATGTTCTCTCTGACGGGGAGTCTATGGAAGATTTGCTTACCGGTGTGCCTCTGGTCCTGCAGCAAGCGATTTTCCACCTGTTGCTGCATTCCAGGACTGAACACGGTGTGTGGGTTCACTGCCTGGTGTGGGCCTCTGACGGGGACTCATTTTTTTAGAGTGGAAAAAAGAATTTTCATTTGGGCGGGGGAACACTTTTTGAAAATAGAAATGTATATTATTATATAGATGTACTAAAAGTGAAATCATTCCTGGACGTGGTTAACAGATTAACAAAAACAGAATTTTTTTTTTTTGTAGGTGGGAGTTGAAATGGCCTTACGTGTAGATATTCTACTGATAAGATACTGAATTTTTCTGTATATGCGTGGTTGGATTTGGTGATGTCAAATTGTTAAGTGGGCAAGCAAAAGGCCATGAGCAGATTCTCTCTGAAACCTTTATTCCATCCAGTGAGATACAGTTACTCTACCTAAGTATGTTACACTGGTTAATACTATATTTGTTCAGCAATATGTAGACTTTTTTTTATCAATCCATTTTTGTGGCTTTTCTTCATTTACTTTTCTGTGTAAAACACTATGACCACTTCCTTTCCATTGCCAGGTGATTTCCATACGTGTTTTTTTGTGCATTTTTTTAGATGAAATTAAATTAGCACATCCTAAACACAAAACTTTCATTGTTGAGTCAGTATTTGATATATTTGGATAGCCCACGCTTTTAGCTGTACTTGCCTGTTATACACTTTTAATAAGTGGTTAGGAATCGGATTCAGGAGTGATGTGATGTGGGAGTTTTAATAAACTTAAAAACACATATAAATAATGTATTTAAAGGGGGTATAGTACTTCTCTTAATCCCCACCCTAGTTTACACACTACACTGTAGTTCTTAAAAAAGTAGGCCTCCCAAACTTCAGTAAAGATGCAGGAGAATGATTCATTGATCATCATCATCAAAATGAAAGCTTTGCTTGCTAATATTTCACTGGAACAGGTATTAAATAAATTTTGAACAGACTACAGAGCTGTCAACTCCCACAATTTTATCAGGAATTACCAGATTTTACGCTGTGTCCCCCTGTCTCTCGTTACTTTAACATATTTCTGTCAAATTTTTGATTATTTCTGACAATTTAGCAGGCAAAACTCCCATGTGCAGAGATGAGTTCAGAGATGTAGGGTGGGGCAGAGTTTTGTACCCCTTTGGATGTCAGGGTCATTAGTTTGAATTTTATTCTGAAAGGTAATGGAAGCCAGTGCAGGGATAGCCAGAATGGCATGGCAGAGGAGGAGCAGTTGCTGAGGTGTTTTGGCCTGGCAGCAGTATTCATTAAAGAAGAACTCAACCCCTCAATTAAGAAAAGCCCCGGCCTACATACTAAGCATTAAGTCCCCCCACCCTGCTTCCACCCTAAATACTTCAATAGGTCTGAAAATGTCCCTAAAATATTTCTTACCTAACATTGCAGAATAAGCGCAGTGGAGCTTGTGGACGACCTCTTCCGGATCTTCTAATTTTTTTGTGTCCTCTTCAGATTTTTTCAGGTCCTCTTTGGCAATTTTCACACTTTTACACTGAACTTACTCTGCACTGTTAAGTGAGAAATATTTTAGGGACATTTTCAGACCTATTGAAGTATGGAAGTATGGGGCTGAAGCAGGGAGGGGGGACTTTCTTGCTTAGTAGGTAGGAGCTTTTTTTAATTGGGGGGTCGTGTTCTCCTTTAAGGATTGGATGGATGGCAATCTCTGGCCGGGAAGGCTGATTAACAGAGAGTTACAGTAGTCTAAACATGAGATGATGAGAGCAGGGTCGGACTGGGGGGCCCGGGCCCACCGGGACTGCTGTCCAGGGGCCCCCCTCTGACCCCCCGCCCCCCTACTAAAACGCGTCGGTCCAGCAACAGCGCCGCTCGGCGCGCATGCGCAACAGCGCCGCTCGGCGCGCATGCGCAGCAGCGCCGCTCGGCGCGCATGCGCAAGAACGGCGTTCGGCGCGCATGCGCACCAGCGCCGTTCGGCGCACCACTCGGCGCACATCGCCCGAAAAAAAATATATTTTTGCCGATTGGAAATATCTATAAGGGTTCTGGCCCGGCGGGGGCCCACGAGGGTCGGGGCCCACCGGGTTTTTTCCCGGTATCCCGCCGGGCCAGTCCGACACTGGATGAGAGAGTGTTTGCCTAAAACCAGATTGTAGGGGGTCCAGCAGGTTATTGTCAGAGAGGAATAGTTGGTTATAGACTAGACGCTCAAGTAGTTTAGAGATGAAAAGTAGCAGAGAGATAGGTCTGGGTTATTCAGATTGGAGGGATCAAGAGAGGGTTTTTTTCCAGAATGGTGGTGACAAGTGTATGTTTTAGTTGAAAAGGAAATATTCCAGTTGAGAGGGAGAGATTAAATATCTTAAATTAAAGGAGAAGGAAAGCTACGGAGGTATTTTATTGCCAATAGATTAGCTGCAATAGTGCAAGCTAGAATGCTATATTTATTCTGTAGAATGCTTTACCATACCTGAGTAAAAACCTCTAGAAACTCTCTGTTTGTTTAGGATAGGAGCTGCAGTATTAATGTGGTGTGACATCACTTCCTGCCTGAGTCTCTCCCTGCTCTGGGCTCAGATTACAGTAGAGAAGGGAGGGGGACGGGGGAAGAGGAGCAAACTGAGCATGCTCTTGCCCAGGGCAATGAGGTTTAAGCTGAAGGCAGGAAGTCTGATACAGAAGCCCATGTGTACACAATAGAAGGAAAGAAATGTGCTGTTTCTTTTGACAGGGGACTCAGAGCAGCGCTACTTTTGGGGTTTACTGGTATATTTAGATGGACCTTTCTGATAAGACTTACTTAGTTTTAACCTTTCCTTCTCCTTTAAGGCTTTAACTAGACAGGGAAGTTTGGAAGGAATAGGATCAAGTGGGCATGTAGTAAGATGAGAGGAGGCCAAAAGTTTTGAGACTTCCTCGTCATTCACAGGAGAGAAGGAGTACAGAATTGACTGGGAAGTGTTGATGGATGGTGGTGAATGTCTGTGGGGTCAATGTCAAATTATAAGGGTAATTAGTAAATAATACAGATTAATGGTACATGACAGCTTTGAAACCAGTGCAAATAGTATCAGAATCTACTAATCAGCCTTGGAGCATCAGCTTATATGACAGTAAAACCTAATTTTCTGTTTCATAATGTGTTGTGAAACTTAAGTTTAGCTTCTCAACTGAGCAGGGCAGATTTCCATTTGTAGTGCCACAAGGCCTCGTGGTCCTAGCGCCCGCAGATCGCACAACATCCTCCCCATGCGTGGGCGAGCACATGCACCATAGCACCAGGTAACACTGTGTTCCCAATGTCACCCCAAGATATTCGTCGCCTTAGGACCGGGCCTGCCACTAAGCATGTGGGTGTCACTGACACTCCTAACAAAATCAGTCTATCAATCAATGCACAAATGAAAATCCTTCAATAAATCAATACATATTGGGACAAAATGGCTTGGAAAACACTAGAGAGAAGGCACATATCTGTCAGAATGCTCTATGAGACTCAGCATATGAGGAGACTAAAAGAGGCTGTGTGTAGTGATGAGCACATTTTTTCACTAGGTACGGATTCACAGCAAAGTTCTGCATTTCGTCATCTGCACATTTTTTCGGGAAACTGCAGCAAAAAATGTTGCCACAAAAAAAAGCAGTCATAAGAAAAAACCCATTGACTTTAATGCATTTGGACAAAAACGTTCTCAACAAGAAAAACTCCTATTGACTTTTGGAGTGAAAAAAAATTGTTGTTGCTTAAAAATTTTTTAGACACCCATTGACTAATGCGTTTTGTGAATTTTTCACTGTTTTGCAAATTTTTCACTGTTTTGCAAATTTTTTAGCAGTTTTGCAAATTTTTCATCTAAGCGAAATGGATGGTGGCGTACTTTCCGTAGCCAAAATGAACCAGCACGAAAGGTTTTTTTTGCAAATTTTCTCTAGCATTACTTTCTTCTAAGCGAAACTTTATTAAGATACTTATGCTTACGTCTATTTTAATATGTCAGCTACATAAAAGTCATAGGTCATATGTATGCATTTATTAGTGATGTTGGTGAAATTGCTGGAAGTGGCCACTTACTATTAAAACTGTCCAATGAAACAAAATAAAGACAAAACAGAGCGAACAAGTAGCCAAAACTAGCGAGAGGGAGTCAGTGAGAGGAAAGTATGGAAGAGGGTAATGTAGCAATGAAGAGAGGAGGTTAAAACTTTGAGGATAGGAGGCTACTCTTTGACATTAGCAATGGGGGCTTGGATATTCTATCTTATCCAGCTCGCACTTATCTTAATGAATGTATCCACGTTGCCACATTCCTATACTGATGGTAAACCCGTCTTTAGTTCTATCTTAGTAACTAGGGATGTAGCGAACTGCCGTTTATGTGTACGCGAACGCCGTTCGCGAACACCGGCAAAAAATGCGAACAGTTCGCGAACTGTTCGCGAACTTCGAACATCCGAAAATCGTTCGATTCGAACGATCGAAGGATTTTAATCGTTCGATCGAAGGATTTTCGTTCGAATCGAACGATCGAAGCCATTCGATCGAATGATTTCATTCAATCCAATGGCTTCGATCGTTCGATTCGAACGAAAATCCTTCGATTTTAGCGATCGAAGGAATCGAATGGTCGAATGGTCGAACGATTTTTGACGCGAACGCCTATTGGCGAACGTCGCGCGACGTTCGCGAACATTCGGCGGACGCGAACAGTTGAAGTTCGCGCAAACTAGTTCGCCGGCGAACAGTTCGCTACATCCCTATTAGTAACTGTCTGCGTTACCTGTGATATTCAAGTATCAAAACATTATAGGCCACAATTGTAAAATTTACAGTTAATTGCAATTGTTAAGAAATCATTTTAGAGAAATTATTAAGTAGTTCTGTACTAATACATTATAGATTATTTCAAGAGTGTTAAAATGCTACAAAAACTGTATGTCTTCGGCACACCACTTACTTGATATTAATAGGGTGCATTCAATCCCAGGCTGCTTCAAGCTAAATGCAGTAATCTCTTGAAAAAATGGGAAAAAGAAGTACACCATACTTCTTCCTTCAAAGTATTTTATTGCAGCAGAGATGTAGCACAAGCTTTCTGTGACAACCCCCAAGTTCATATAAATGGATGTGTCATGTATATTTAGGTACTACAGATTACTAGTCATAGGGACATATTTATAAATGGTAGGACTCCACTTGAACCCCCTTTCATTGGGGACATGGCTTATCCCACCTACCGCCTGCACATACAGTATATACATACAGTGTACTGTATATATACGTAAAGTAACAAAAAAGTACTGTACTCAACTGTCTCAGAGTAACTGATTTTAATAAATAAACAGAAGAAATTCCAATGTTCCCATCACATCATAGTGAAAAAAACAAGGAAGATCACTATGATGTGATCGAAAAAACGTTTGTTTATTAAAATCAGTTACTCTGAGCCTGTTGAATGTGGTACTTTTTTGTTACTTTGTACAACTTTACCTACACCCAGGCATGCTGTGTTGTTGTTTTGTGCTCCTCCATGTTCTTTACATATACTGTATATATATACATATACAAAAAACAGCCATATGCACCCTAGTAATTCTATTAAGGGAAAATCAGTTTTGAGGATGCTGTTAGTTTGCTTTACAAAAAAATCAGATTTCTTTTTTTTTCATTTTATGATTATTTTTAATATGTGCCTTCAGAAACAAAATTACATTAAGTTAATTATATTTATCTAACCACGTTACAAATTGCTTATAAATTGCTTGATTCTTTTCTTTAAATTTTAAAATCGGAAACTTGGATAAACAGGACAAAAGTCTCATTATTTATACCTAATATATCTGGAATAATATGCTTATGCGCACTCTAGTACAAAAGTTCAAATTAGGAAACCTATTCATCAGAGTTTAGTACTGTCAACTCAAAATTTGCCCAGAAATGGTATTTTGAAATCTTTTACATTACTTAACAAGTTTTAGAAAATAACATTCATTACTGTAGTTTACAATTAACCTTGTGATGTGCAGATACCCTGAAGAACACTCAACATCTACCCCAGTCTTATGCAGAGAAATAGGTCAAGTGAATAGTTTTAAGACATGACGATAAAAAAAACCATGTTGATTTGTTCTCAGAGTTCTATTTGTGATCTTTAACTACATAGTCTAGGAGACAATGACCTTTTCTGAGAGGGTTGTACATATTTTTAAAAGAGGCTCAAAGAGTATTATGCCTTTACTTACTATGTCTCCTTTTGCGACGAATGCATTTAACCAAGTTTAAACGTTTGGCAGCTTCCATTTTAAATGATAGGACATTAATGTTCAGCAGGTAAAGAAGAAACTGTGGCTCCATTCTTACCTGCTGTTCTTCATTAATAAACACTTCTCACGCAAAACAAGCTTGTCTTATAGAGAAAAAGTACTAAAACTATACTGGTGCTCCAAATATCTAATTTATGGATACAGCCAGTTAGACATCCTTCCTTTAATAATATCTCCATACTTAATCCGAATCTGTGAACATCAACTTCAGGTCACCAGATCTGTAATGTCACATAATATGAAGGGTGGAAATAAATAATTTCTAGCTCCAGTCCAGTGCTGAATTAATTGGGGTGTCTATTGCCGAAGCGCTGGAAAAAGACTCGAAGATTACCGAAGAGAAGAAGATGGCGCCCATGAACTCCGATGCGCTGAATCTTCAATGAGGGGTAAGTAAAGAGTTAGGGGCATTTACCGAGGGTAACACCTAGGCTGGGGTGGAGCAGGGAGGGGGGTCCATGTAGGGTAGGGTGGGTAGGGGATTTTAATATAAAGGATTTGGTTCTCCTTTAATAAATCAGAATATAAAAAGTAAGAATGAAAAAAATCGCTGAACAAGGCCCTAAAACATAAGGATACATCGAAAACCTCTAAAAATAAGAGTTTTTTTGGCAATTCCTAGTAAAAAAAAATCTGAATTGATTAAAATCGTTCCAATAAGATCAGCAGAGCTCCCATTGACTTCTACAGCACTTCAACAACTTTTACTTGGCAAAATTTGCATTAGAAGTTTTTGCGTCTTTTACATATACCGGTACTAAATCTTGAATTTTACAGCTTTTAAAAAATATAGGATAACCACTCATTTTTCAAGGTTCGTGGAAAAAATTGCAAAGAGTAAAAGTAGTAAAAAATTAATCCCAGCACAATAGACAGTGACAACAGTGAGTACTTTCGTCTAAAACATATTACACAGTAAGAGCAATGGGTAATGGCTTCCGCACCAGCAGTTAAGAGCATTACATAATAAAATGAGAGAATTTTGAGAATCCATCTCTAACACATTATACAGTATATAGTAAGAGGTTGTGTATATAGGTGCTCCAAGTACATTATACACTATACAGTGAGAACACTAAATACTGCCATTCTCCCCTATCAAAAATGTACCTAGGGCTGGAGCACTGGCTAAGTGGCAGTTCTGACACCTGCCATTTAGACAGCACTCAATAGTAAATTAAAATTTAATAAAATGGGGTGGAAATGCCCCCCCACACACACACACACACACTATGGTGCACAAATTACCTACATTGTGAGCTGTCACTGTTTTTGGTTATCTAATACAACTTTTTTTGTGGATTTAGACATCAATAGTTGCCATCGCCATTTTATTTTTTTCTTTAAAAAGAAGAAAAGGGAAAAGCATAAGTCAGAATGAGAGAGAATGAAGCAAAATGGAAAAAAGCAGAAAAATAAAAGCATAGATTACCACAGCAATGGAGTGGATGAAGTGTAGCAAAGGAGGTCATTAATGCAGGCAAAAAAAAATGTAATGCTGATTTTTTTTTTTGTCACGTTTTATCCTATATGATTTTGTAATTACACAAATAAAGATGAGCATATGTTGATAATCTGCCAACTGCTTTTGGATTTTGCGTTTATGAGGTATGAGACTGATTTAAACAAATTCAAAACACAAAATGTCTGAATTTATTTAAATAACAGACAGTTTTTCCAAATTTATGATTATACAAATCTGTCTGAAACATTTTTTTTTTTTTTTAAAAACAAAACCCTGCTCATCTCTGAATCTGGTAACATGTCAAGTCATGGAATATTCAACTGACTTTCAAATAAGGGGGCCCACCATCACAGCTCTTATTTTATCTCACCCCCAGTGATGCCAAACCTTTCGTCGCCTCTCCAAGTCCCCATCTACAAATTATACTGTTATGTAAGGATTATGACAGGAAACAAAACCCGGCTTTAGCGGGAAAAACACACAATACAATGTCTTCCATTAGAGCAGAATGTACAAGAAAAAAACAAGGGAAATAGACAACAAATTAAATATATTATCATACATAATTCCTCTTTCAATTCCTCTTTCCTCTTTGCTTTAAAAGAGGAAAAATAAAAAATGATAGTTTACTGTTCTGTTGCATAGAAACCATCTCCTATATATAGACAGCATGAATGAAATGTGAAGTATTGCAGTTTATAACTCATAGTAAAGCAATATTCTTTATGACGGTGTTGACTTTTCCTACTACAGCAGAGTTCTATATATTGGTACAGGGTGTCTCTGTTTGGCAAAAGATTGGCTGCAATATTAAACCTGACAATCTAGAAACTGATTTTGTATTGCATTTTTGTCACTTTTATGGCAGATATTTTTTAGCTAGAGATAGTGGAGGCCATTTACAATATAGCTTCAGCTAGACCACAGATACAGTGGGCCCTGAACCCTGAAATCAATGTTACGGGTCTATCCAGTGCACATGTCGGTTGCTAATCTGCCACTTTATTCTGACACATATTATTGAGTATTCACAATTATTTATATGTGTGTATATATATATATATATATATATATATATATATATATATATATATATATATATATATATATATATATATATATATACATACATACATACATACACACACACACAGTATATACTACCACATCCTGGCAAATTTTAGTGCTTGGCAGTGCAACGAGACGCCATCCAATTTTAGATGTGCGGGTGGTTCTGCAAGAAATAAATAATCGGCTGTCGCGGTTTGCTTGTCCTTTATTTAGCGCCGCTTCCCACTTGACGAAGTTTGTCCCAGCAGTGTCAGACAGGAGGGAGGTGCAGGGGGTGAGCTGGATGTGCCCTCCTCAACTGAGTCCGACTCACTCACTACTCATCAATGAGAGCCGCGCTCCTCCGGCCCTATGGGTTATGCCTGCTGCAACACGTGACTGGATAGTAGCGCTCCTCTATGCCCGGCTCTTCCTGACTCTGCACTGAAGAGCTAAAGCCGGATGGAACTGCAAGTCCTGTGCGGGGTCCTCTTTTGGCTCCTTCTGCCCGGCGTCTCGCTGCACTGCTGCGCTGAGGCAGCTCCAGACTGGCCGTAAGTCTTCCCCTGTCCTTTGCCTCGCACTGAGCTGTGGAGATACCGAGCCGGGTGACACCTCAGCGCTCAGCTGCCTGTGGAGGGAGAACCGCTTGCTCCCAGGAAACTGCCTGCATCTTAGGCTGCCTGCACCAGTTGGTTTCCCGCACTCGTACAGCAGCAAGGGCTTCATGTGTCGGTCCTGCAGGGTCTTGATCCACAGCTTCAACTCGCTTCACCTCGCTTCACCTCGCTTCACACGCTGTCAGTAGAATATTGGAGCTAACCAGGGAGGACAAATCAAGCGCTGCAGGAAGGATGGTCACCCTTTTTTTTTTTGGGATAAAACATGTTTTGACTATACAGTCAAATGTGTCTGCCCATGTTTTATATTTGGTATATAGGTCCCTCTCACAATGGCACACATGGGCACCCTGCCATTATAACTTATAAGTTAACTGGTTTTTATTTGTACGTCTTAACTAATCATTTATTTCAAATAACAGAGTAGTAAATGTTACTAGCTGATTGAGTGCTGTAAGCTACTGGAACCAGAACAAATTTCACACTTTTTATTACATGATTCACCTATAGTGAAGGGTTCTGGGTGTATATAATATTTTTTCACATAGATCAACATTGTTATATATAACTACATAACACATATCAGATACCAGATTTGCACAACAACAGTGTGTTTTTTTTTCTGCAGATGTCTGTATGGTTTCTAGTCACTGAAAATCAAGGTGTTAAATATTTAATTTCCTCTAGCTTTCTGAGACAGAGCTCAGCTATATCCAGCATATTCAAATGCAGATCAGAAACATGACCAGACCAGGAATGTTTATCTCCTTGGTATTTTTAGCAAAATATTTCTTTATTTGCTTTTTATTCCTGCAGGACTTCTATGTAAATCTGTCTGTTTCAAAATGAATCCTTTATCTCCAGATGCATTCACAGGTCAAGACATAAATTCAGCAGGCTGAGTTACTTTATATTAATAAGTTGGAGTTGAATATGCCATGCCTGCTGGGATAGAAGTTCTTTATTACTAGACATGGCAAAGTGTTCATAGTACATAAATCTGAAATCTATTGGAGAAGAAGTAATTTATTCCCACTCCTATTAAGCAACGATTTTATTTCTTGTGAAATAATTCAGGTATCTAAAATGTATTGCATTACATGGCTTGGTAATAAATTTGAGACACTGAGGTGTGTCCTTTTTTTGTATTGAATCATAATTAAAAAGCCATTGCAAATAATGCCTTCTTAGAATTTAGGATTTAATAGCTAATTTGTTTATTTATACAGTAAACTGTCATACACAGGTGTGTATTTTGCAATTCTCCTATTTTTTTTGTATTGTACCTGTATTGATTTGTTGTTTCTTGTTTTTAGTTTATTTTTGTTGTTTTTGCTGTCTGCTGAACTTCCTGCTTTATACATATTCTTCTCCATTAACATGCTGCTGCCATAATCCTATAAATATTGCTACAAAAATACCAGTGCACTCAAATACAGATAATGTATTGAGCAAGGAAAGTCTCCCATCTAGTGGTACAATTACGATACTGACGCCCTGATAAAATGATGTCATTCATACAAAACAATGTATAACTATACTAATGAAGGGAATTGTTAATTGTCCAAAACTGGATATTCTCATATTTTTACATTTACTAATTATTTTACCTTTTTAGAATAGATGTCGCAACCCCCCTTTCTCTATTAGTTCTGATATGTAGATGACACCTGTGTTAAGATACACACAAAAGCGGTACATACTTTCACTGAACACATCAACACAGTGGAACACAACATCAAGTTTACATGTGAAGATGCAAGATAACGTTTTTGGACTGCTTGGAGTCAGAGAGAGTGGAAAGCTGGAGCCAACACACACAGATCAGTACCTGCTATTTTGAATCCCACCATCCACTAGATCACAAACTAGGGGTTATGAGAACCCTACACCAACCAGCAGAGAGGCTAAGGTGAAAGAGTTGGAACATCTTAGAGGGGCCCTTAAAACTTGCGGGTATCCAGACTGGGCCTTTGTTAAAACCGGAAGAAGAAGCAATAACACCAAAACTACAAGTGAAGGTGGAAAGCAGGACAGACTTTAGAACTTGGTCCTCCCATACATATTTGGGGTTTCAGAAAAACTGAGAAGGGTCTTTAATAAATGCATCCTGGTCTTCTTCAAATACAGCAACACACTGAAGCAGCAACTGGTTCACCCAAAAGATCCAATACTAAAGCATAATAAGATTAACACTGTGTATGCATTGCAGTTCAGTGAGGAGTGCTTGGACTTGTATGTGGGATAAACTAAACAACAGTTACACAAATGTATGGCACAGCACAGAAGAACATGCTCCTCTGGTCAGGACTCAGCTGTGTATCTACCCAAGACTGCCAAGCTTACATTCTGAGCAGTAAGGAGGATTGGTTCAAATGAGGGGTCAAAGAAGCCATACATGTGAAAATGGAAAAACCAAGTTTGAACAGAGACGGGGGGTGCGACATCTAATTAAGAATATTACATTGAGAAATACAAATTATTGTCCTTAATTATGCAAATGTTTTCTCTGTTTATGACTTTTACTACCTTTCCCCTAAATCTATTAAAGTAGTACAAGAACCCAACTAAAATCAGACAAATACTAACCCCACTATCCTTGTATTGTCTCAGTTGCTAAAATGTATCCACATCTTTCTGAAAACTATGTCTAATATGACTATTTTAGGTAGGGAAATCTGCAAACTCTAAGAAAAAAATAAATCTCCTATCTTCTTATATCAAAGGATGCCCATAAGGAAGTTTATTATATTATCCCTTATATAGATGTATTTAAACATAGTGCTCATATTCCATTCACATTCTTCTTCACAGTAATCACTCTCAATTTGGCCAACCAACATTACAGCTCAGATCTTCCATACAATTTCTTTAATTTAGTTATTCTGAACTCCCCTGTGTTAATAATGCCCCTCCGGGGTACCATGAACCTTAATTGAATGAATAACTCTAAAAATGTGAGTTTTTTGGACAATTACTAGCAAAACTTGGAGAATTTTAGTATTAGATGTTTTTGTTGTTTTCACACTTAATAAATCTCAAATTTTTAGAGCTTTTAAGAAATACAAAAAAATAGAACAAATAGAAATTAAATTGTTAGTCAATTGGTCCCTAAACAGCTAATGTGTTTAACGATTTTGTTTACTCAGTATGTAAAATAAAGAAACCAGTGTTTAAGGACATTTTAGTCGTACAGAAGACTTAATATAAACTATTTATCAGTGACTGACAAAGCACATAAATATTTTAGCATATAAATGTGAAACAAGGCTCTGGGCCATGATGGAATACACCCATGAGAATTTACAAGATCTAAATTAAGCCCAAATCATTATTTTTAATCTCCTCAGATTCCCTCTGGTCTATTAAGGTACCAATATATTGGAGGAAAGTCAATGTAATTTCAGTAATTAAATCATAGAAATTACAGACCTTTCCATTTATTTACAATGGGAATGGGAAAGTTATTTAAAGGTTTATTTACAGGCTATATAAAAGAATTGGTCTTGAAGAATGGTAATCAAGCATGGTTTATGAAGGACAGACATTGCATTTGATCTCTATTCAATAATAATTATGGTGCAATTTGTATATCTGATATCTAGTGGAATGAAGCAAATGACAGTTGTAAATGTACAGTATATGTATACAGACTTTTCAACAAGGGCAAAGCACAGAAGAAAGGCGAAGAAGTTTATTTTCATGTAAAACTAAAATGAAAGTTGTGCACTAAAGAAATGATAGAAAAAGGAAGTGCTTGTACTAGGGAAAGTGTGGATTATGGGCTGAGCTTTAGTTTGAGATAAGATAGCTCTATGGGGAAGTCACTTGAATATGCTATAAAACAACCAGTAAAAGAGAGGACATGAAGATCTATAAACTATTACAAATAGAGTTTTTAGAAATTGATACAGTTGTCATTATGTGATTTTAGCTCTCCAGACCTTGACTTCAATAATAAGATAGTCTAGTAAGAATAAGCAAACAATAAGTCAAATCTATAACAAAAACTAACTGTATTGTTTTGGTTATTTGTTATCAATTGCAATCATACAGAGCACACAAAGACACAGGTCTGTTCAGTCTGCTTTACTCTCCTACTTCAAAACTACATTCAACAATATATCCATGTGCTAAGTGGAGTGACATCATGACATCTTCCTTTTTTTAACATACATATAAACAAAACAAATTAAGGAATTAAGTTAAGTACAATTAAGTAATTGATCTTCAATAAGTCTGTGTGGCTTTCTTATAATTCTCCCACTTGAGGTTCTAACTGGAGATGTGTGGGTCTCTGACTCTTCAGACTTTCTTTCAGGTGTAGCACCACTCTGGACTTTTTCTTCTGTTGATAGAATGCTCTCTGTATCTTCTTGACTCCAAACCAGATTTGATTAATCACCTCTCACCATTGGTTCAGTTAAGTCTCTTTCTTGAGTTTTTCTCAAGAACCTTCTATTCCTCCTGTATTTCTGGCCATCAGGTGTCAGGTGTACAACATAAAACCTTGGTTGTTCAGCAACTGCTGTGATTTTAGCTGGACTACATGTTCCGTTCTGCCATTTCCTTACACCACCACCTTTCCTCACCAACTTTAAATTGCTGTAAAGGTTTAGTCATTTGATCAAAATAGTGTTTTTGTTTTATTTGCCTTTCTTTCAGTTGAGATTGTATATCTGCAGAAATTGTTTTAGGGTTTAAGAGATTTGGGGATGTTAACAATTTTATTCTCACCCATCTGCCTATCAATAGCTGAGCTGGGGATGCTCCAATAATCTTCCATTGGTGTGTTTCTCCAGTTCATGAGAGACAGAAAATGGTCTGTTCCATTTTCCTTGTCTTTTTTTAGCATCAATTTGACAATCTGTACGCTCTGCTAATCCATTAGACTGTGGATTATGTTGTCAAGTTCTGCTGGCATTTGAACCAGGGACCTTTGAGTTTATGGTTCAGTGTCTTGACCACTGGGCCAGGTGAACAGCCTGCAGGGTTGCTCCCTATATATTAACTGGACTTTGAAACCCAAGCCCAGCAGCAGCCTGATTGGTTGCAGTCAGCCAATCAGGGCTGACTCAGCCATATTTTAGGCCAGCCCTCCAAACACTCCATGTCAGAGCATTATTGGCCTTCCTAGTACTGTGACAGCGCCCCTAGCTAGGTTATTTCAGCTCTTGCCCTTTTTCCTGTGATTATTCCTTGCCTAGATCTGCCTTGTCCTTCCTTGTCTTGCCTTGCTTATTTTGTCTGAACCCTTCCCTGTCTTGTCCTACCTTGTCCTGAACTTGTCTTGTTTACCATGCCCCGTTCTGCCTTACCTTCCCCTTCTGGTTCTGCTCCAGTCCTGCCTTTAACCTTGGCTCGACCTTGCCCTGCCCTGCTTTTCTTGCTATTCTGTATCTTGATCTGCTTTCTCTCCAAACCTTTCCCTGCTTTGACCTTGTACTGACCTAGCCTTGCCTGTTCCTGATTCTTACTTCCTGACCCTGCCTTGTACCTTGTACCCCCTCATCTCACTCTGCATCTTGCCCTGCCTTTTCCAGTCCTCTCCTGCTATCTGCTCCAGTCCTCTCCTGCTATCTGCTCCAGTACTCTCCTGCTATTTGCTTCAGTCCTCTCCTGCTATCTGCTCCTCTTGCTATTCTGCTCTAGTCTCCTTCTGCTCTAGTCTCCTTCTGAACTCTATCCCCAGTTTGATCTGATCTACGCCCGCACCGTCATGTCCCATCCAGTCTATTCCTGTTCCACTCCTGCTCCGTCCAGTCTGTTCCTGTCCTGATTTGTCGCCCTCTTCATCCTGCCTAGTCCAGTCCTGATCTTTGCTCTCTCCATTCTGTTCTGCTCTGCACCTGATCCAGTCTGACTCATCAACCCCATCAACCTGTTCCTGCCTTCCCTTTACGTGTTCCCTAGGCACATACAGCTCCTGCCCCAAGGACTCACTCTTCCCCCATCAGTCTCCACAGCGCCCCCTACCTAATCTTTGACAGATGTGGACTTAATGTTGTGTGACAAAACTCTCATATTTTAGCAAAAACTCTGAATTCATTGGAAGTAATCCTGGAGCATTTTCTGACATTAGAATTTCTGGAATCCCATACCTTGCAAATTGTGATTTGAGGAGGTTAATGACAACACTTCTAGTGTAGGTATTCCTGTTGATTAAAAGTGAACAAGTCCACTCCTATTTTCTGCCACGGTTTTTCTGGTACCTTGTGTTGTAGTAATGCCTCCTTAGTTTGGAATCTACTGTGTGTGTTACACACATGACAATTGCTAATCTTGTTCATAATGTGTCTAGACATTCCAAGGCAAAACAACAATTCTCTTGCTCTTCTCCTGTAGCTGTCTATTCCAAAATGGCCATCATGAATGCATTCTAGCATTTATTTCTCTGGCCATCCAACTTATACAACATCTTGTAATTTTTGTAATGTTGCATCATCTTGTGTCTTTCTTCTAAGGTCCAAACTTTTGTCTGCTGACACAGGTAAACTTGCTAGTAACGTGTACTAGAGCTTCAATTTCTTTGGATGGTTCTTCTGTATTGGGTAGGTAAGCTCTTGACAGTGTGTCATAAATACACATTTCCTTTCGTTTAACATATTTTACTTTGAGATTATATTTTTGAAAACGCATTAACAGTCTGTGAGTAGTTTCTTCATAATAGCCTCAAGAGGTTTATAATCTGTCTCAACTTGAACTTCTTTTTCATATAAACTAATAACATCTTTCAACTCTAAAAACTATAGAGAGCATCTATTTTTCTATCTGTACATACTGCTTCCGAGTGGTTGTCATGGCCTTTGAAGCATAAACCACTGGCTTGTTATTCTGAAGCAGAACAGTTCCAAGACCACTTTGAGAAGCATCAACAGAGATTGTCACTGGTGAATTTACATGAAAATATGTAAGGACTGGAGCATGTGTAAGCAACATTTCCAGCTTGTTGAATGCTTGCTGATGTTCTTCTTCCCATTAGTTTTTAATGCTGATTGATTGCCATCACTCTCTGGTTGAGGATAATTTCATCACAGGAATGCAGACTTATTATTGGTGGTACTTCCTTTTTCACAATTATACACTGCACAGTGTACCTTTTATTCTTGTGCAGCACTTCCAAATAACACATTCCTGTAACAGGGATTGTCTGTCTGTCTCACTTGACAAGACTAGTCTTGCAGCATCTGTGTTTTTTCAATCTCCTCAGTAAACTGTAAGGAATTATATTTGCCTGAGCACCAATGTCCAGTTTAAAGCTGACAAACGTATTCGCTATTTTCATAATAACTTTCCATTCCTCTTTGTGATTCTACCACATTAACAAATAAGCTGAAATTTTGCTCTGTAGCTACAGACTAACTAACTGAAAAAAAAACACAGAAATGTGTTCAAACTTTCATAACCTGCCAAATTTTATAAAATGAACATGAAAATTAGGGAAGGTTTGGGCAAAAATGGGCATGGTCAAGACGTTTTCATTGTGATGGGCTCGGCAAAATTTGTGTCCCTCTTTTTATTTCTAAAATGTTTAGAGGCATGCCATAAGCTGGGCAGTTCTGTGGTAAAGGTTCAGTTCCACATATTTTACAATGGAACTTGCGGATTTCAGTTTCACTTGTAGTCAGTTGCTCTTTTTCAGTGTCCACATGTTTGCTCTCCTGTATAAAGCCCTGTGTATTCTTATCTTCCTGCATAGATTTTAACTGCATTTTTGTGATTTCTGCTGTCACACATAACTGAACTGCTTTATCCAGACTCCAGATCCATTTCTCTCAAAAGTCTCTCTCTCATGTTATCAGATGTAATGCCACATACAAGTCTGTCTCTGATAAGAGATTCCTGCAACTGACCAAACTCATAAGACTTTGCTTTATTTTATAGTTCAGTCACATACTGAAGAATGGACATGTCTCCCTGCATGTACAGTATATCTAATACAGTATATACTGTATGTAGACTTGTATCTTTCATATGTGATATTCTTTTTTGGATTGCAGTATTCCTTAAAGGAGAAGGAAAGGTTAAAACTAAGTAAGCCTTATAAGAAAGGTCCATCTAAATATACCAGTAAACCCCCAAAGTAGTGCTGCTCTGAGTCCCCTGTCAAAAGAAACACTGCACTTCTTTCCTTCTATTGTGTACTCATGGGCTTCTGTATCAGACTTCCTGCCTTCAGCTTAAACCTCATTGCCCTGGCAAGAGCATGCTCAGTTTGCTCTTCTTCCCCACCCCCCTCCCTTCTCTACTGTAATCTGAGCCCAGAGCAGGGAGAGACTCAGGCAGGAAGTGATGTCACACCATGTTAATACTGCAGCTCCTATCCTAAACAAACAGAGAGCTTCTAGAGCTGTTTACTCAGGTATGGTAAAACATTCTACAGAATAAATATAGCATTCTAGCTTGCAATATTGCAGCTAATCTATTGGCAATAAAATGCCTCCGTAGCTTTCCTTCTCCTTTAAACTTCTTCATAATAATCTGCAAATCCCATTTATCCTCTTCTGTGACAAATGTAAATGTATTATATACTTCCAGTGCATCTTCCCGCATGTAAAAAGAGACTGTAACTCAGCTGGTTTACTTGTTCCTCCTGTGGCAGCAAAAGCACTGATTCAAAGCGCTGTTGAAACCTTCTCCAATCTGATAAATTTCCTTGTAGAATGTCCAGACCTGCAGGAGGTTTAAGATTGTCCATCTTTTATGTTTCCTCTTCAGCCAATACTTCTGACACCATGTATTGTTTTTGGTTGTTTTTATCTATTGCAATCAGCACACAGCGACCCAGATCTGTTCTGTGGACAACATGTCCAAGTAAAATCATGACACCAACCAAGCACAATGCTCCTTTAGATGTTGTCTATGGGGAACAGTGCAGGAGAGAGTGTTGTATAAATTAATGACAAAGTCCCCCAAAAGTGCAAAACTAGGCATAAGGGCACAGCTTTGACATAAAGTATTGCTTTAAGAAAACAACCCTGATGTTGCTGGACTACAGTTCCCAGAATGCCTCAAACTTCATTATGTGTTCTTTTATTCTGGAATTTGTATTCCAGCAGCAACGGAGTAAATGTTGCTTTGATCAATGTGGTGCAGTTGGCTTTACTACTCCTTTAGCACCTGCCTATGGCATGGTGGTAAGTACAGGTTTGATTTGCACCCACAGTGTTGCACTTTGCACTCGATTCACTAGTCCCCTGCCACAAGTGCTTTGTAACTGAGCACTAAGAGACACTATTTTGCACTATTTAACCCATATGGACTTTTACCATGTATTTCACATTAAGGACAGACAAGTATATTCCTGAAAAAGGCTCTCCATAGGGACTGAAATGTTAGATACAAAGTGAAATTGAACAGAGATTATCCACATACAGACGCAGTACATCAGACACACCGGATGAAGTAACTCAAGGAAGCTTTAGAAAAAAAATTAAGAAAAAAAGCAATTTAGTCCTGCATGGATGGAAGTTATGTTTTATTGCAACAATTGTGCCTCTACATTTTGAGGTGAAAGCAAGAAAATCTGTAAAGATAAAAAGGTTGTTTTCCATTTTGTTTTCTACTCTCAAAGCTCTGCTTTGGTCAGCATAGCTGTAATCACAAGGGAAAGTTGACTCACTACAATAAACAAGTCAAATCAGATGAAAGTGCATGTGGACTGGCCAAACCAAGAATGACATGACAAAGTTGTCATCTTAAATATGAGGACAGTTGCAAGTTGTTTTCAGGTTAGTGTTTTTTGTCCCACAATATCTTGCTGTCACTTATTAATAATGGTGTGGCAGTATATAGAGCAGGGGTCCCCAAACTTTTTTACCCGTGAGCCACATTCAAATGTAAATGGAGTTGGGGAGCTACACAAGCATGGTAAATTCCCTTGGGGTGCCAAATAAGGGCTGTGATTGCCTATTTGGTAGCCCCTATGTGGATTGGCTGCCTAGAAGAGGCTCTACTTGGCACTATACTTAGTTTTTATGCAATTAAAACTTGCTTACACGCCTGGAATTCAAAAATTAGCACCTGGGTTGAGGACACTGAGAGCTACATCAAAGGGGTTGAAGAGCAACATGTTGCTCAAGAGCTACTGGTTGGGGATCACTGATATAGAGAATAATGCTGCCCTGTTGAATTCCAGGTCATAGAACTAATATTTTATAATGGGGGTACAATATTTCTTATAATACTTAATATTTTTATATTGATATCCCCTTTTGCAAAAACCAAAGCTACTAGTTTGAATAATAATCCAAAACACAAAAATAAACAACATAAACTAAATGCAACTTTATTTAGAATTGTATTTAATATATTTACTGTAGTAATGTCAGAAGCCTTTCTATTATCTCCTTATTTACTAGCACGCTCACCCTGGCTCATTCATTAATGAATGAGGCCTCAGCTCTGATATCTGTTATAACCGTATTATTTTTGGCCACTCAGCATGTACTTTCCATTGAAATATTATGAAATATAGTGTATAATAGCTAGCAGTTATTATATTGATTAACAGCCCTAGATATATCTAAATGGAAATATATGACTGCATGCAGAGCAAATCACTGTTAAATGACAAACTCTCTGACTTTTCTACCCACTTGTCTTAGAGTTCCAGACTTCTCCACAGAGGAAGCAGCCTGGGGACTCCCACAAGTACTTATCGAGAATTAATGAAGACTGAAACCTTAGAGGGGACATTTAACTTCAAATTACTTTCGTTTTGATGTATATGAACATAGTGTGTAATTCTGTTTTTTAATTATCTGTCTTTTTGCTCTGCTGTTCTTCAGTTTGGCATTGCTGCAAATAACATAAAGGCACTTAATAAAAACAGAGCAACATGTTTAACAAAGGGTAAACAGACAAGTATCCTCAGCACTATGTATGTTTTTTAGGACTTTAGAGTTCTCTAAGCACCAATTATAACAGCATGACACTAAGCAACATTACAAATACATATTTTACAGGTTATTCAGGGCTCAGGTACATACATTATGTATCAATATGTCACAGCTTGGATTGCCTAATTTTGTATTGCCTATTTTTTAACATTTTACGGAACAGGCATATAGTGAAACTAGTGAGAACTACCATCCAGACTCCCTAAACATCTGGGCAATGCTACTTAACCCCAACAGAACCTCTAAGGAAAGACTGGATTCCAGCTCTGTACAGAAGTTCCCTAACAAAAAAAAGAAAGAGACTGACATTCTGACAAGGCTGGCAGAAAAGTAACTGTTCACTGTGGTGAAGCCCTAAACTATGACTCCAAAAGTGGAGGCAAAAGGTGTATGTATGGTGGATACTAGTGTTTGCCAGGGACATGGCTATACTAATAAAAGATGCAGTCTATATTTTGCTGATTTTTACCTGCAGGTATGTATACATACATTCAGTAAAGTACAGTGAAGTCATATACGTTTGTATTAAACCTTTAAAAACTACATTAAAACATATATATTACAGTAACCATATAATAGTGTGATATACCGTTATACCATATATACAGGTGATTGGACCGTTAGCTCAACTAGATGTACCAGATGCACATTTTGGTAACCTCTGCAATTAAGAGACCTTCAATGAATGAGTTACAAGTGTAGGACTCTATTGATGAATACAGGGTATACTCAGGCACATCAGTGTGATAAACAGTCCTAAGAGGAAAGAAATTCAAGCTACCAGTGACAGAAAGGTAAGTATTGTTTATGTAAAGAAAATTATATAATTGAACAAGAGGCAATCAACATACTTTAATTACATTTTTAATGTAATTTCTCAAAATATGTCTAATAAATCCTCCTCTAGTTGCATACTGCTGTTTCCTGACAGTCTTATACTGAGCAGCAGTAATTGCAAGCCTAAAATTATTATAAAAAAATGAAAGGGGTTTGCTTATATTTGCTTATAGTGGTGGTAGCTAAAGTCTACAGTAATGCCTTGCCATCAGCCACACAAAATACAACAGCCGCGCATCCTATAATGGTTTTCTTATGTGGTACAAGTACCTGGAAATCTTGAGTTAAAAGGAGGAAATGGCTGTTATAACCACCAAACCCTCTATGGCTCTCCATATATACTTCTGACAAGTTAGTGTAGTAGTGTATCTATGCTCTGATAAAGATCTCCCTGTTCTTTAAAATGGTACGGTATCTGTACAATGATAATGTCCTCCCTGGTGTGTGTATGGCAATAATTATTTATATGCTGTTTAAGGGAACATAAACCTGCAGCAGTACTGTTTCCTTCAAATGTAGCTGGAATACAACAACATTTTCCGGCCTTTTTTAAAGAAGACATAACCAAAAGAAGTAGGGCACAACTGTTGTGCATTATGATTTAGGCTTTTATACCAGCCCTGGGGCAACCACAGTCCTTTAGCAGTGAAGATCTGTGCCTGTAGCTTCTTTTCTGCTTATTCACTGCACATGCTCTTTGCTGCTGTCACTTACTGAGCTCAGGGACCAAAGCAAAATATACTGAATATATATAATATAATTGTCACAATATAAGACTGAGGCTGATTAGTAAATCATTATTGGTATATGGCAGCTTATAAACCAGCACAATTAGCATCAGAATTTAATAATCAGCCCTATAGCAGGCCAAACTCATTTTCTGCTTGATGATTTACAACGGCCCCTAAGCTTATCTCCTCAACAGTTGCTCAAGGCACACTGAGCATGTGTGTGTGTCACAGACACGTCTGACAATATTCAAGATGGAAAACTCCAATGGCAACTTTAAAGGCCTGGATCATTGCTACTATAGAGATGCTAAACTTTGATGGCTGGTTCAATAAGTTCAATATACAAAACATGGCATTTCTAGCCATATTAAATTTAGGGTTAGTTTTCCTTTAAGGGTTAAAGCTGTAGTTTAGCAACAATAGAGGTGCATTCTTAAAGGGGTAGTAAACCCTGCTTCACTGAACTGCTCAGCTAAACGTTACTCAGTTGTTGCTGGACTACATATCCCAGAGTAATGTAATGTATAATAAAGATTGAAGCATGCTGGGAGCTGTAGTCGAGCAACATCAGGTTTGTATTCTTAAAGCAATATTGCAGAATAAATTGTTTCCCCAAATCTCCACAGCCAGCAACTGCTTAAAAAGTGCAAAAAAAATCTCCAATTAAATTCCCAGCAGATGTCTAAATCTGGTTCCCTCTTCTTTGTTCATGCAACTGAAGTTGAAAACATTAAGCCCAGTTTCCAGGCACTGAACAAGTCTATCCTTTATCCCCACGTCTGATTCCTTCGTCATATAGTGAAGAAAAAAACAACATAATCATCTCTATATGTAACATAACAACAACATGCCTGACATGCGGCAGAGAGGAGGACCGGAGTGGGGAGGGGAAGCAGCGAAGGGCAGCAGTGAGGAGGAGAAGCAGCAGAGGGAAGGGGTGGAGTGGGGAGGGTAAGTGGCAGAGGGGAGGGCTCGAGTGAGATGGGGAAGCGGTAGAGGGGAGGGCAGACCAGAAGAAGGAAGCAATTACGAACTGGGTGTAGGCAGAAGAGGTTCCTGCACGGCTCCCCCTATTGTTGCGCCTAGGGTTGCCACCTGGCCGGTATTTTACCATCCGGTAAAAATGCCGGTTGACCCCAACATTACTAATAGGGAAAAAAGATAAATATATAGAAAGGCTGGTATTTTTTTCCAGAAAAGGTGGCAACCCTAGTTGTGCCCTAGGTAGGTGCCTCTTCTGCCTACACCGAGTTCCGGCCCTGGGAACACCTATTATGTGTAGATGGTTGCTGGCCCTTACTGTGTCTTGCTCTTTCATTAGCAAAGCACATGTTTTTACAGAGGTACCTCGCATTACACCCTGCAACTGGCATTTAACCCTATGTCAAAGTTGACTGAAAGCTTCATGGGAAGTAACTTTTTAAAGTTATCTACTCCCCCCTGCTACAACACTGTTGTGTCCAGTGCCACAATACACAACTTCTTTCATGTCCCTACTGGCACAGCCCTAGGTTCCAAATTCTAACCTGGTTCCAAATTCTAAACTGGTTCCATTCAATATTATATTTAGATGACATTTATTTGCCTGGGGTATCCTGCCATGCTAATCTCTGTGGCAGGCACAAAGCTACATGAGTTAAACAGTAACATCAACAAATGAAAGTGTATTAAATTAATACACTTTCATTTATTGGTGTTACCGTTTAACGCATGTATTAATTTAATACACTTTTATTTGCTGGTGTTACTGTTTATCTCATGAATTAAATGAATTAAAATAGAATGCACTGTTGTGCTGCGCTGATAAAACTGGTTTGATTGCTTTAGCAACTCTACTATAGTTTAAATAAACAATCTGCTGGGTAGCTGTGGTGGCAGCCATTGAAATCTGAAAAAGGAGAAAAGGCACAGGTTCCATAGCTGATAACAGATAACCCTGTAGTATACAATGTGATTCTACATAGCTCATCTGTTATCTACTATTTGTCTTGTGCTTGAATGGCTGCCCCCATGGCTACACAGCAGCTTGTTTATATAAATTATAATAGTCTTTCTGAAGCAAACACCCCAGTTTTACCAGTGCAGGGCAACACTACATTATATATTCAATCCTTCTTCCACTGGTGGGTGAGGTCTCTAATATTTTCTGGATTTACAAATGCTATGTTAAATACTCACAAAGTGAAAAACTGTTTATTGCTTTTCCCCCTATTTCTGTTAACCTACTGACTGTTATAAGCAATTAATGTTTGTAACAGTTTTTTTTATTATATATTATATAAATTATAATATACTATACATTTTTCAATAAATATACTAACTGAATAGTAACACCTAAATAGGTCACGGTTGTATGTTCATGCACCATTGAACACTCCCAATGTGCAACTATGCAATGCACTAGAAAATACACAATGTGAACTGTACTCATATCTTGTACTATTTCTTAACTTTTAACCAACTAAACAAGGTTCACTTCTAGAAATATTTAGCAAGCCAAACACAGATAATGCGTTCATTCCAGTTATGTCTGCAGTTAGAATAAATATAGTAAATAATCCAAGCAGCATTTAGTTATCAGGGCACTTTCTTGTGGGTATAAAATATAATCTGACATTTACAACTATTTGTATTTTTAACCCATCAGTAGTAATTTGATTTCTGTGCAGTGGCGTAACCAGATATTATTGGGCCCCACAGCAAATTATTTTTCAGGCCCCAAAATGTGTAGAGGTTGACTTGTTTCTCCAATATTTATTGAAATTGTATATGAATTAGGGCCTCATGGGGCCCCTATACCTCCTGGGCCCCCCTGCAGCCGCAGGGTCTGCTTCCTCTATAGTTACGCCCCTGTTTCTGTGTGATTGTATAAAGCATGCAGGTGTGTTCACACAGCTGATGACAATTACATCTTTCTTAAAATTGCCTTTTTGAAAAGTTCCATTTCACACAAACGACATACTTACTGTACTGTATTGTACATTTTTTTTAAAAATCCCCTGCTAAATACCAAAGAAGACTTTCCTGTTGCTGGAGTTAAACCTCAAAATAAATGTTAACAGTGCATAGGAAACATTAACAATGATCTTATCGCTGCCTGCCTTTCCTGCATGTTATTATTCAAATGACAAATGAGATGTGTGTAGGATGTGCTAGCAAGAAGGCTTATATTTAATATCAGTGGCAGTGACAAATATGTGTGCCACACAAATCTGGACTTTCCTTAAAAGATAATAATAATTAAAAAAAATAGGATCAATAAATAAAGAGAAACAATTTATTTTGTTGGGCTTGGCAATATTGATAGTACAGTATAGTAAATGAATGCACATTTATCAAATGTTGAATTTTGAATTCATGAGTCTTTAAAAACTCCCAATTCAAAATTCGAACAATCTAAATTTATTTAAAAAATGTAATTTTTAAACTTGGATGAGTTAAATACTCGAATCAAAATTAAATCGAATTTGATTTGAATTTAAAAAACTCGATTCGTGTTTTTTCTGCAAAAAAAAAAAATAGAATGTCATGAAGGCTGCAAACAACTCCAAATTGATCGCTGAACTCTTCCATTGACTCAAACAGCAAATCGGCAGGTTTTAGGTGGCGAATAGTAGAATTCAAATTCTTAAATGGCCAGAGTATGATAAATCTCGAAATAATTTTTTTTTAAAAAATTCAAATCGAATTTGAAAAACTCCCTAGTCGAATTTGACAGTTTTGACCATAAAACAAGTCGCAAATTTGAATTTGGAATTTGAATGTTCAATTCGACCCTTGATAAATCTGCCCCTTGGACTGCAGTGTTGCTTGACTTGAATATGACTCGATCCTGGTATCATCCCCTACATCCCAGTAAATACTCACAACCACAATCTCTTTGGTGGAAAGGCTGCAGCTTGATTTATTACATAAACATTACATTTTTTATCTACTCATAGCAATAGCCAAGCAACTACAGAAAATTCTACACAGGTTTGTGAAATGGTCTATAAAACTAGGTCTGATGGCACACAGTGTGACTGACACTGCAGATTGTAGGCCAAAAAATATGTATTAGAGCATGTTAAGGCCAAGACCCGCATATACTAGTGTCAGTTAGTGCCCTTGAAGTCAATGGGAGACAACATGGGCAGTTTCAAGCACTTCTCCATATTTCAACACTGTGCACCATAGCCCTAACTCTTTGTTTAATTATAACTATTTTACTTTTTAATGATAAAGCACATCTCCTCGGTAGTGCATTGCAACTGCATTGAAATAGGGATGCACCAAATCCATTATTTTAGGATTCGGCCAAATCCTGAATCCTTCACAAAAGATGTGTTTGAATACAGAACTGAATCCTAATTTGCATATGTTAATTAGGGAAACTATGTGTGTGCAATGCCTAATTTTAAAAAATTACTTCCTTGTTGTGTGATGAAAAGTCACATGATTTTTAGTACTCGGATTCAAGCACTTGGATTTGGCCCAATCTGAATTCTGCTGAAAAAGGTTGAATCTTGCTTGTATCCCAAACCGAATCCTGGATTTGTTGCATCCCTAATCTGTATACATGCAGTACTTCCATATAATTCTAGAGGGCCCTGACTGGTGTACAATTTAAATATATGTTGGGGGAAGTAGGGGCAAAAATAATTTTCTGTGGAGTCCAGTAGACCACTGCTTGCAACTATGGTATATATTATACAATGTGTATATTATAATGTGTGTCATATCTAGGTATATCATTAAGAACAGGTAGATTTGTCCTGCATAAGTAAAGAACACTAATACCCATGCAAAGTAAAGTTATGCCAGTGTTCAATATATAACCAACATCAGCAGAAGGAATAGGCTCACTTCAGAAAACACTGCTAGTCCTGTGCATTGAACAGATTTAAGAAAGGGGGGGTGCTTAACTGCACTACTATTTTTAATCATGAAAAGGTGGATGTATTGTTTATGAAAGGTGGATTGGATTAATATACATAGTTCTATTCTCTGTGCTGTCTGTGCATATATGAATTCATTTTAGTAATTCATTTACTCGAGTGCCCTATATATTAGTGTGGGACAGTCGGCTATAATTGAACTTGGATTTATGAATTGTTTAATTGATTGCATTTTTAAATGAAATGTCACCTTACCATATATTGTATTGATGAATTTTGGGGTAATCTACTGTATGTCCAGGAACATGGATCAAGAATTCATAATTTTGCAATTTTGAAACAGTGACAATCCCCTTTTGCTCTTCAATTAAATTTAAAGTCAAAGCAGCTTTTAGTACCACATTCTTGAAATGCTGTGTTTACTTAATATAATGTTAACCATTATGCTTCATGGTGTTTACTTTAAATAATCTGGTTGCAAACTAAAAATGGTACCTATAGGCAGAAGTGCATGTACAGACTAGAATGCTGATTTCTCCATGGGTTTCAGTTGCCTTTCTTGAGAAGCTGTGCAACATATGGGCCACACCAGAACTATGTGTACAGATAAGCCTATCACACCCTTAAAACTCTTGCATAGTTACTAAACTTTGCCAAGTCAGCCAGTATTTAACATCATACCTTGCCAATATTTTACATTTCAGTTTAATTCACTCTGTTTAAGCAAAAGAATCAGGCACAACAATATCAACAGTGATATGTTTGTTTTTTCCTTAAAAGCCACATTTCTTCTGACCACTTCTCTTTTCTGGCTGTAAATGTTTTGTTTTGTTTGGATATCGCAGAACGTTATATTTTTCTAAGCTGTACACCTGGGGTAAGTTGTTTCAAATTGCTGAAGACAATATTAACTCTTTGGATAACTACCTCAAAATATTTTTTGAGCCACTGAATTAAAATGTACCTTTTCAAATCAAGACTGGAAAATGTAATTAGAGCATATGGTATAATTTAAGAAATCATAGCCATTGCTCCATTTTTAGCTAAAGAATGCATATCCACTGAAATATATTTAAAACTAGTACCGTTTGTGAGGAACCTTGCATAAATTATTGTAACATGCTTAACCATGGGCAATTTAGGGCTGTTGTAATCAACATTAAACAAATCTTCTGTTGCCCTTTAATATCAATAACATGTGTCAGGCAACCATGTGAAAAGTAAGAGCGTACCCTTTGCAAGGAAAAACTAAACAACTTTTTAACATGAAAAGTAAAGAAACTGGAAAGCCTGGAACCATACACCATGCACTGCAGACATTAGAGCATTTTCTGCACAAACCTCCTGTTCACCACTTCTAATTTGGTTTTCTTTGGTGCTATTTAATAATGATTATTGATACTATGGCTTGAAATAGGTATTTAGGTAATAGGTATTTTTTAAATTATAATAGTACACATCAGAGCTTCTGTTATCGCCACCTGTGGAACAGCCAATATGACTGTTTTGGTTATATTGCTTTTATGAATGGCTAGGTGATACTGATGTTTAGTAATTAATAAACTAAGGTGGCCATACATGGGGTGATAAGGTCAACAGGTCCCCCTTGTTAATCTGCCCACTTTTGTCACATGGGTGGCCAAATCTGACCCAGATTCATTTGTTTGGTGACTTCATCTGAAGGGTCTCCATAGGCCCCACTAGTTTGCTGCCACAACTTTTTATCTCAGAACATGGGTTGCCAAATCAGGCCCAGATCAGCTCATCTGTTGACTGTGTGTGGCCAGAGTTACCTTTACGCCACATAATTATGTCTAGCAAAAAGAGGAGAGAAGATACTACTGGTGTTGAACTGGGTTTCTAGGAATCAATATCAGCAAAGACACGTCTATTAGAAGTGTTGGAATATAACAAACAGTGATTGTTTTAGTGCATGTTACTTAATGCAGGGAGGGTATATTGTTGCTTAGCAATGTGATGTCATGTGTCAATGTCAATGTGATGGCCTGTAGCCATGTATGTTTTTCTTGTTTCTCTTCCTGTGACTATGAAAGTTCCTTTTGCAGACATGTTACTGTATGCTGAAATGTTTATGCTGAGTTCTATAAATCAACCAAGTTACTGTTCAAACAGAGGTTGGTGTGTCTGTCCTCACTTCAGATCAGCTCTCTGCTAACAAGAAGCCCTGTCTGAAAGCAGCGCCATTTATCTTTATAGTGTTGTTAGAGCCATTGCTATATTAAAGCAATACTTTGCTCCTGAAAACAGATCAAATATATTTGAAG
The DNA here is from genome assembly GCF_017654675.1 of Xenopus laevis. Classification (NCBI taxonomy): domain Eukaryota; kingdom Metazoa; phylum Chordata; class Amphibia; order Anura; family Pipidae; genus Xenopus; species Xenopus laevis. The sequence continues at coordinate 89,109,898 of NC_054374.1, forward strand.
AGGCATGGGGAATATCGTAAATGGAAGCAGAACAACTAGTTATTTTTTTAACATAATATAAAAACTTGCCCTCCAATGGAATTCATAACTTTTACTTATGTTATTCTATTTCTATATGCAATGCAACATAGTTGCATAGTTACATAGTTAGATTGGGTTGACAAAATACCAAAATCCATCAAGTTCAACCCCTCAAATGAAACCCAGGGACATACACTGACCCCTCCATACACTCACATAAATTATATATACTCATAAACTAACTATAGATTTTAGTATCACAATAGCCTTTGATATTATGTCTGTCCAAGAAATCATCCAAGCCATTCTTAAAGGCATTAACTGAATCAGCCATCACAACATCACCCGGCAGTGCATTCCACAACCTCACTGTCCTGACTGTGAAGAACCACCTACGTTGCTTCAAATGAAAGTTCTTTTCTTCTAGTCTAAAGGGGTGGCCTCTGGTACGATGATCCACGTTATGGGTAAAAAGGTCCCCTGCTATTTGTCTATAATGTCCTCTAATATACTTGTAAAATGTAATCATGTCCCCTCTCAAGCGTCTTTTTCCAGAGAAAACATCCCCTACCATCATAATTTACGTCTTCCATCCCTCTAACCAGTTTAGTTGCTCTTCTCTGCACTCTCTCCAGCTCATTTATATCCCTCTTAAGGACTGGAGTCAAAAACTGCACCTCACACTCTAGGTGAGGCCTTACCAGGGGCCTAGACTTAAATCCACAAAAAGCCTTAGATCATTCTCAGTTAATTTTAATGTTATAGAATGGCCAATTCTAAGCAACTTTTCGATTGGTTTTCATTGTTTATTTTGTATAGTTTTATAGTTATTTGCCTTTTTCTTCTGACTCTTTGCAGCTTTCAAATGGCGTCGCTGACACCCTTCTAAAAAACAAATGCTCTGTAAGACTACAAATCTATTGGTATTTTTACTTTTTATTACTAAGCTTTTATTCAGGCCTCTCCCATTCATATTTTAGTCTTTTATTTAAATCAATGCATGGTTGCTAGGGTCATTTGGACCCTAGTTACCAGATTGCTTAAGATGCAAATTGAAGAGCTGCTGAATAAAAAGCTAAATAACTCAAAAACCTTAAATAAAAAAAATTAAAACAAATTACAAGTTGTCTCAGAATATCACTCTCTACATCATACTAAGGGGCAGATTTATCAAAGGTAGAGGTGAATTTTCAAATCGAATTTCGAGCTATTTTAGTGTACTTTGACTAGGGAATAGTCCAAATTCGTTTTGAATTTGAAAAAAATTCGAAAATTCGAATATCTAAATTTATCATGTACTGTCCCTTTAAAAATTCGACTTCAACCATTTGCCATTTAAAACCTGCCAAATTGCTGTTTTAGCATATGGGGGACTTCCTAGAACCTATTTGGAGTCAATTGGTGGGGGGGAAATTTTGAATCGAATTTGATTCGAACTATTCGAATCCGGACCTATTTGATCAAAAACTGACATATTTGACCAAAAAAAAAACTTTGACTGGTCTATTTGAATTCGAATTTTGAAGTTTTTTCAATTCGAAATTCAACCCTTGATAAATATGCCCCTAAAAGTTATCTTAAAGGTGAACAACCCGTTTAAGGAAGCTCCCAAGACACTGCAATTTAGTGTTTTATTTTATTTTCCAGTTTGCTGCCAAGTTTTCCAATTTAGTCAAATCACTCTGCAAAGTGGCAGCATCCTGCATGGAACCTATAGTATGGTGTTGCTCTAGCTAACTACTAGAGGGACACCAACACCAACAACATTCCTTGCTTACAGGTGGTTCATAGCATAAACCAATGATCATTTTCTTTGTAACCTTTTAACCAGTCGAAATCTCTACCCCCTCCCTAATAGAAGCAATGGTTATTGCTTTAGTGCATGGCTTTAATTCAGGATTTATATACTAACACATTCCTCCACCCCTTTTAATCCCTCTGTCCCTCTTAAAAATGGTGTAATCATTTAAATTCAAAGCCCAGTCACATGTTTCATCCCACCAGGTGTCAGTGATACCAATTATATCATACATTTTAGACCATACAATAAACTCTCTCCCATTTTAGCTGACAAACTCCATGCTTTTACCAGCATACAGCAAAGGTTACTACTTTTCCTTTTATAATTTGCATTCCTTAATTGAGAATTATATCTTAAGCTAGTATTAGCCTGTTTTCCTTTTAACAGAGGGACCTCCTCAGCTGGTAAACTGTATACCCCCTCGCTCCTCCCCCATGACCCATTAGCTTCCCCATAATTCTTTGGCTCACCACCACCTCCTGCCTAGTTTAAACACTCCTGCACCCCTTAGCCATTCTTTTCCGGAGGCACAAGCCATCATGACTAAATAGAAGCAGGAGCTCACTAAGCTCCTGCTGTCTTCCTAAACTTGCAAGTGGCACATGCAAAATTTCTGAAAAAATTACACTGGAACAGTGTCGGACTGGGACACCAGGGGCCCACCCAAAAACCTTTGACCAGGGGCCAGCCAATTTATCTTGGACCAGGGCCCAGTCTTAGTGCTGTTATTCTTCATCTCCTCACTCAATCTCTATTCTCCAAGTCTTTTCTTTACATACTATAATCCATTATTCCATCAATTTAGCCTTTGTTCTCATAGAAATAGGAATAGCGATGAAATAGGCAAAATGTTTAGCAGCAGGAGGGCCCACTGACACCTGGGCCCACCGGGAGTTTTCCTGGTATCCTGGTGGGCCAGTCCGACACTGCATTGGAAGATCTTCCATTCATCTTAGAGCCTAGATTCCTGAACTTATTCTTTAAGGTCTTCCATCAACCATTAATTTTGTTGTTAGTACCAATATGTACAAAGACAGCTGGGTCATGCACAGCCCCACCCAATAATTTGTCTACCCGATCAACCACATGCTGAACCATGGCACCAAGAAGACCCTATCCAGTTTTCTAATAAATGAATCCCCTACAACGGCAAACTGTTTAGGCCTGGCTCTGCTCTCCTCCCCACCACTACTAGAAAAACTGTCCTTTTTGCCCACACTAGATTTTCTAACTGTCACACATCTAACGGCCTCATCATCCTGCTGCTGTTCTTCCCCCCCCCCCAACTATCTGACCGCGCTAGGTCCTGCTCAGTGAGCAAGATAATACATTCAAGATTGTCAATCGAACACAGTGTTACAGTTTGCTGCTCTAGTGCTCTGGCACGAACCTCTAAAGTGGCAATTTGCTCACAACTGCCGCAGAGGTAAGCAGTTTGGATCTCCTGTTCCAAATCTGCATATATATGGCAAACTGTACAATGGGTCAGACCTTCAATCTTGCTAACACTCATTATCCTAGTTACAGATCAAAACAGGAATAAAAAAAATTAGGTCTGAGAACAAACGTTTGATCTAGACTGAACCTCATTTAGTTGGAAACTCTTGTGTTTACAACTCCACTTACAGAGGCCCCACTACTCCTGTGTTTGTAACTTCACTTACAGAGCAACTACTTAAAGAGCAAACACTTAGGGTAAGGCCACACGAGGAGATTCAGAGAGATTTTGTCGCCTCATCTTTTGAGTGACTATCTCCCTGAACTGCCTCAGCGTTTTTCCCCATAGGCTACAATGAAAAGTCGCCTGCGCTAATGCACACACGGCGATGCGTTTTCTATAGTCGCCTGAAATTGCCTCACTGAGGCAACTTTGGGCAACTATTGAAAACGCATCGCTGCGTGTGCATTAGCACAGGCGACTTTTCATTGTAGCCTATGGGCAAAAACGCTGAGGCAGTTTGGGGAGATAGTCGCTCAAAAGACGAGGTGATTAGTCGCCAGGCGACAAAATCTCTCCGAATCTCCTCATGTGGAGTAGCCCTTAAGAGCAGCTAAACACTAGAGCAAGCGCCACTGGAGTCCCAGGAGTTCTATTTATACAGTCTGTTCAGTTGCAACTAATCAAACCCCACCCACCTCAAACTGAGGGAAAACTAACTGCAAAGTAAAGCAGTTTGTGGCAAACTAGCTGTAAGCACAATAGCACACCAAACTTTGCTATTTAGCAACCTATAAAAAAAATTAAAACACAGTACTTCAATTTACAACCCTTACTTTGAAATAATAGTTAATAAATAGTTATCCTTTTTAGTTGATTTATTTGTTTCAGTGGCTTTCTCCAGTCAGCAGCCAGTTAGTAAGCAAGACATGTTTTCCTTGTAAATACAAAAGGGAACTGATACTCCCCGTGAACCAAATACCATAGAGCAAACATGAGCTATCCTCAATTCCTTCCGAAAAACAATAACGAAACTTGTGAAAGCTTTAGCATTTAGGTGGAATGCTTCATAATTAAGTAACTGTAGAAATCTGGGTTTTCCAGTTGTTTCAGAGGAAATAAGCATCAATACGCATATGGTTCTTATGAAAACTCATCTATTTTTAGGGGGTTATTTATCAAGGTCCGAATTTATCTCAATATCGGCTGCTACAAACTCTGATCAAAGCCACTCAGGTTTTTAAAGCTTTTTTATTATTACATTTTCCCGAAAATTACCTCTGCGGGAAAAGCTCAGATTTTCATGATTTTTTCGTGAATTTTCACCTGAAGGCTCCGAAAACATTGTGAAATTGCCAAACCCCCCGACACAACCAAAAATCAATGGGACTGTTCCCATTGACTTTTATGCATCCTCGACAGGTTTGAGATGCCGTGTTTTAACCGTTTTTAAGCCTATTTTAACATAAAAAATCACGGATTTTCCTAGGGAATTTCGGGTATTTGGAGCTTAGTAAATAATCCCCTTAATGTTTACCCACAATAAGAGAAAATTTAAATTCATACTTACCGAAATTTTCTTTTCCTGGTTACTATGGGCAGCCTTTACACCAAGGGTTATTCCCCACCTCTCAGGTCGATAGGACAGGTTAACATCAAAACTCCTCCCCAAAAAAGAATAGCAACACCTATTAACCTTATATACACCCCTACTTGCTCCTTACTCTTGTCTTTTTGTCCGAGCTCAACATTAGGGAGGGTTTAGTGTAAAGGCTGCCCATAGTAACCAGGAAAAGAAAATTTCGGTAAGTATGAATTTAAATTTTCTCTTTTCCCCTGGTCACTATGGCAGCCTTCACACCAAGGGTGATATACATGAGCAATATTTTAGGGAGGGAAAATCAAAAAACTCTTTATCTTGCTGAACGAAAAAACTTTATTCACACACTGATTCCAAAATTTTTAACGCAACATTAGCTTCTTGAGTGGATCGCACATCTAAATGATAGTGCTTCAAAAATGTATTTGCAGAGCTCCATGATGCTGCCTTGCATACTTCTCCCATTGAAGCTTCTGCCTGAAAAGCCCATGAAGCACTGATTGCCCTTGTGGAGTGTGCCTTTACACCTCTTGGAAACCGAACCCCGACTTCCTGATAGGCCATCTTGATGCAGTTTACTATCCACCTACTTATCGTAGTTGTGGACGCTGCTTTTCCTTTTTTATTCCCGGCTGGAATAATTAATAACCTTTTCTCTTTTCTCCACATCCTTGTTCTCTTAAGATATATCGACAAACATCTTACTACGTCCAGAGTATGCCATTCTGTTTCCCTTTCAGATATTGGCTCTGGATAGAACGCTGGTAGGATGACCTCTTTGTTTAAATGATGCTCTCTTACCACTTTTGGTAAGAACTCTGGCACTGTTCTCATCACCACCTTATCTGCTTGCAGGACTGTATATGGTTCTTCTGATGAAAGCGCCTGCAAGTCACTTACTCTTCTAGCTGAAGTGACTGCAATTAAAAAGGTTGTCTTCAGAGTTAACAACATCTCTGCCACTGTGTCTAGTGGTTCGAATGGTTCCTTTGTTAATGCTTTCAAGACTAGAGGCAAACTCCATGTTGCTGAAAGCTTTTTGACTGGCGGTCTCAGATGTAGTACTCCTGTTAAGAACTTTACTATCTTTTGGTCTCTTGCCCACTGCTTTTCTGTTAACACAGAAATTGCTGATGTCTGTAATTTTAGAGTCCTCACACTCAGGTTTTATCAAATCCTGCTTGGAGAAAGTCCAATACATGGGACACTGTTACTTGCTCAGGAGTGACTCCCTTCTTAAGCAACCACGGCAAAAATACCTTCCATACTCTTTGATAAGTTTTATTAGTTGAAGGTTTTCTTGCGGCCAACATTGTTTTAATTACTGCCTCTGAGAATCCTTCTTTTATTAGCCTACTCCTTTCAATCTCCAAGCCTTCAGAGATAATCCCTGCGGACCTGGATGTATCATTGGACCCTGAAGAAGTAGGTCTGTCCTCATTGGAAGCGTCCATGGATTGTCTATCAACATTGATCTCAGCAATGGATACCAGATTCTCCTGGGCCAATCTGGAAGGATTGCTATCACATTGGCCCTCTCCCTCTTTATCTTCCTGAGTACCCTCGGGATTAATGGATATGGAGGAAAGATGTATAACAGACCCTGACTCCAATCTTGCACCAGAGCATCCGTCGCTAGTGCTTGATAACAATGCGTCCTCGCATAGAATTGCTTTACCTTTCGATTTTTTTCTGTTGCCATTAGGTCCACAACTGGTTGCCCCCATCTCTGTACAATCTTCAGGAATATTTCCTGACTCAGCTCCCACTCGTGTTTGTTGATTGTCGTCCGACTCAAAAAGTCTGCTACCTGATTGAGTTTTCCTGGGATATGTAACGCTGACAGATCTTGAAGGTATTTTTCTCCCCATCTCATAATGGGTTTTAGTTCCTCCAACAAATTCTTGCTGCGAGTACCCCCTTGTTTCTTGATGTACATCACTGCTGCTAGATTGTCCATCTTCACCATCAAAGAAGTTCCGTACAATTGCTGATTTAGAGTTTGGATTGCCTTCCAGACCGCTCTTAGTTCCAAAATGTTGGATGATAGGTGCTTTTCTTCTGCACTCCATCTCCCTTGAATATAAATCTGATTTAGGTGTGCTCCCCAGCCCCACGGGCTTGAGTCCACCGTCCACTGCACCTCTACTAGGGACTTTCCCCTGGTCAGATTTTCTTGTGATAGCCACCATCTCATTTCCTCTTGAACCTGATCCGTAATCAGAAATTTTTGACTCCATGACTGATCTGATCGTCTCCACTGTCGAATGAAACTTTGTTGCAGAGGTCTTATATGCCATCTCGCCCATCTTACCATTGGAATTGTTGAATTCAACAATCCCAAGACACTTGCTATTTTCCTTGCTGGCCAAGTGGACTTTTGAAGAAACTGTGCCATGACTATCCTTATCTTGATCTTTTTGTCCTCTGGTAATGTCACTAAGGCTTGTTCTGTCAAGAACCTTGCCCCTAGATATACCAGATCCTGTGTGGGCCGACATTGACTTTTTCCCATATTCAGCCTCCATCCATGACTCTGAAGTATATCTATCACTACATCTCGATGAATCTCTAGTATTCTTGAATCTTCCGCCTTTAGCAAAATGTCGTCTAAATAGTGGTATATTAAAATACCCCTTTTCCTGATTTCTGCTATCAGAGCTTGCAAGACCTTTGTGAATACTCGCGGAGACGTCGCTAATCCGAACGGCAGGCATGTGAACTGGAAATGCTTGTCTGCCCCTATCGCAAATCGAAGAAATCTCTGATGACTCTTTGCGATCGGTATGTGCAAATATGCATCTTTTAGATCCAGTGACAACATCCAATCTGTTGGTTGTATCTGCGCAATAATTGTCTGAATTGACTCCATCCTGAATTTTTTTACCTTCAGATAAACATTTATGGGCCTTAAATCCAAGACTGGCCGGTAGTCCCCCGTCTTCTTTTCCAACAGGAACATTGAAGAGTAAAAACCCGTCTTTCTCTCTTCCTGAGGTACTGGAACAATGGCCCCATTCATCAACAGTTGTTGTACATAACTTAACATAATCTCTCTCTTTTTCTTGTCTACTGGAACATTCGATATCGTAAAATAACTGTTTCTTGGTGTTCTGTCGAACTCCAGGTAGTATCCTTTTCTTATTATCTGTAATACCCACTGATCCTTTGTAGACTTTGTCCAAACCTCCACAAAACGTTCTAATCTTCTGGGTATCAACGAAGTTTGGACTGCCGAATCCTCAATACATCTTTCTATCTTGCCCTGCAAGTCTTGTTCCTCTTCCTCTCTGTTGTCTAAAAAGAGAACTCTGACCTCCCCTCCACTGACTGGATGTGGAGTTTCTCGTTGTCGTTCTGTTAAACCTCTGATCTCTAGGGAATTTTCTTTCCTGAAAAAACTGTTTGTTCTTATTCCCTTCTCCTCTCATTGATACCCTCTCTTGTGGAAGAAACACACTCTTCCCTCCTGTAACTTTCTTGATTATTTCTTCCAATTTCTCTCCGAACAGCATTGTACCTTCAAATGGTAAATTGCAAAGGCTTATCTTTGACGCTTTATCCGCTGTCCATGATCTCAACCACAACGCTCTTCGTGCTGCTACAGATAACGCCATTGCTCTGGATGATGCCTTGACCAAATCGACTGACGCTTCCGCGATGAAATCCGTCGCAAGCTTTACTTCCTCCAAGGAATCCACAATATATGCTCTATTTACTCCACCTTTTAGAGCTCTTTCTATATTCTGAATCCAACATTGCAATGCTCTCGAAACCGATGTTAATGCTAGTGCTGGTTTCGTAGTCGCTCCCAACGCCACATGCGATTTTCTTAACGATGTTTCAATTTTCTTATCCATTGGATTCTGAAAAGATGCCACATCTTCCACTGGTAACGCTGTTCTCCTTGACAAACGAGCTACTGCAGCATCTACTTTAGGGGGTTTGTTTAGCACCTGCTCCTCCTCTAGAGAAAAAGGATATTTTTTAAATATCTTAGTTGGAATTGGATATCTTCCCTCTGTCTTTTCCCACTCCTTTGATATAATCTCTTTTATCACTTTATGTACTGGAAAAGTTGCTTTTTCCTTTTTTAAAGACTTAAAAGGATTAAATGAAGATGTGTGCGCCTCCTGTGGTTCAGGCAACTCCAACTGTGTTCTTACTGCCTTTATTAATGGTTCTACTAGTGAGAGATCAAATGAAGATTTAACCTCTTCCTCTTCAGACCCTTCTTCTGATGAATCGTCTGACATCAGCTCTCTTACGTGTTGTCTTTCACTTCTATGTAAAGGTCTCTCTACTTCTGTTTCTAGATCAGCTCTGGATCTTTTTCTGGCTTCTTGCACTCCTTCTGAAACAGCTTCTTTTATCCATCTTAAGATGTCTGCTGTATCTGCTGCTGCATCCCCAGCCAGCCTTCTTGAGCAACGATCACAAAATTTTGAGTGTTTTTGTGCTGTATTCTGGCATGCTACACAGACCTTGTTCTTCTCCTTGCTACTCCTCTTCCTGGGCATAGGCACACTAACAAGTAAAGAACCAAAAATATCATTACAAAGCTGCACTCTTTTTCCCTCTTTTTTAAAACACAAACCTACCTGTTTACATGGCTCACCTCCTAATACTCTGGGCAGCATTTTCTGGGCTACTAGGCACCTGTGGCTCCATCATTGAGCAATCTAATAAACACCGAAAAGAAACAATCATGAGAGCCTTTTAAATAAAAAACGCTCCCTAAAACAAAAGCCTATTCTCTTACCCTTTCAGTCACCAAACGCTCCACTCTCCTTGCGTGCAGCACAAGACGCGCCTGTCTTTCCAGCGCATAGAAGTTTGATACACGCTGGACTGACCTCATCAGTAAGCGCCTGAAGTATGGGCACGTCCTGTGCTAGCGCCCACAAAGAAAATGGCGCCGTCCGCCTCTTCCCTATCCTATGTGCACAGAAAGAGAGAGAGAGTTCCCTGGTGCCGCCCACAACCTGGTGTAACACGCAGGTATGTTATTTTCCCTGCCTGGACGCAGAGCCATATAGCATATATGCCCCGGGCTGCCTAGTAACGGGGTCATGGTTAGCCTGTTCCTCTGTGAGGCAACACTTTTTGCATAACCCTTCCAGGGAGAGAGGCGCAAAAACTCCCTAGGTTAATGGACCCCATATTGGGTTCCTGGTGAGCCATAAAATAAAATATTCTCTAGAGCCTTCCAAGCCCTAAAAAAAATTTTTCGTCCTATCTCCAGCGAGGACAGGAAAAAAGACAAGAGTAAGGAGCAAGTAGGGGTGTATATAAGGTTAATAGGTGTTGCTATTCTTTTTTGGGGAGGAGTTTTGATGTTAACCTGTCCTATCGACCTGAGAGGTGGGGAATAACCCTTGGTGTGAAGGCTGCCATAGTGACCAGGGGAAAAGTATTTCTGTATAATTAGATTTTTTTCACAAATGTAAATTTAATTTGTCTTATTTAAAAATTTACCCTGCAACACCCTGATATAGACAATGCAACTCCCCCTGATAAACCACCAAAAAAGTGCACTCATATACATTGTCCTAAAGTTTGCAAACATCAGCTATGCTAACTAAGTTCAAATTCAATTGTTTGCAGACTCACTTATATCATATAACCATACATTGCCTGTGGTAAGTCAAGCAGAGTATCTACTTTATTTTTGTATAAACAAAGTAAATATTTTACAGACCAATGGATTGCAGCTTTTATTTACTATATCTGAGTCCCTTTGGGTCAAAAGTTTATATACACTAGTTTGCTAGTATTTAGTGGTATTGCCATTTAATTGTCTAACATGAATCAAATGCTTAAGCTAGCCACAAGTATCTCAAATACAGTATGTTGCTGGAATTGTGCCCATTCCTAACAGAGCTGGTGTAGGATATTCAGGATTTTTGGTTTCCTTGTTCTGACACACGTTTTCAGTTCAATCAACACATTTTTAATGGGATTCAGTTCTGGGCTTTATGATGGCCACTCCACTACTTTCCAATACTTTTTTTTGTATTTAGGCCATTTTGTTAAAACTTTGTAGGTACGTTTTAGATCATTGTCATGTTGGAAGACAAAGTTCTCGATGTTTAGCTTTTTATACCATGCTATGAGCAACAGACGTTTTCCTTGCATGACAATCTTTTCAGCCATGGCAATGGAGGACTCTCTTATAGGGGATATAAACCCAGCTGTAACATCACCCCACAGTGCCCCCTAGTTTTCTATAGAAGCTGCCAAAAAACATAATTATAGACGCAAAAAAATTTACTAATGAGAATTCTACTGATCAAAAACTTTTATTATAAATGCAAAAGAACTGACAAATCAAAAAGTTGAATCTCAGCACCATATCAGACATCTTGTTGTTATCTTACATACAGAGATAATTGTGTCATTGTTTTTTCTTCATTATATTACTGGAATCAAATGGGATAAAGGACAGCCTTGTTCAGTGCATTTGCAGCAGTTGCTGGCTGTGGAGATTTGGGGAAATGTTTTTTGACGTTTCATTGTTCAATGTTGCTTTAAGAATACAACCCTATTGTTACTGGACTACAGCTCCCAGCATGCCTTATCCTTCATTATATGTTACAATTACTCTGGGATATATAGTCCAGCAACAACTTAGTAAAGTTTGGTTAAGCAGTGCAGTGCAGCAGGGTTTACAACCCCTTTAATGGTGCATATTTATATGTTGGCACCTAATGCCTCATCCACTTTTTGTTATCTGTTACCCAGAACAAGCTCATCTATAGAGAGTTCCTTATTTTTAATTCTGGTGGCAACAAACCTTGTGGCTGAAGTGAACTAGTGGGTCATTTAGATACAACTGGTATAAGGCCAAGTCTCACACCACTCAAGTTCTTATCAGCTGGAAAGTACAGACTTTCTGTTCAGCTGCTGCAGCTTTCAGTAGGATAAACTGTGACAAATTGTATTCACTTCCAGTCTCTGAGCCTTAGTTTATAATGGGAGAAGAGTGAATAAAAGTGTGTTTACAGACAGTACCACAACTTCTAAAATGTGTTTCTGGCTCTACTATTACAAATTATAGTTTCCAAAAAATGTTGAATCCAATAGATTTTATTGTTTTATTTTACTTGTGTTTGCTCTTTATCCCTGAAGGCAATGTGGATGTGTATAAACAGGTAATGTTTACAGGCAATTGTAACCCTTTATCAGTTCAGCACTGATTTTCCTAATGGGTGAACCTATGATGTGGGCGTCTGTACTTCCCCGTCCTCCACTAACCACAAGTCTGGACACTTCCTCCATAGAAAGGAAAAAAGGAAAGTTCATAACTAAACATAGAAATATGATATGATGCTATATGATGATATGATTCATATCCTCACTCGTACAGCAGAATTATTTTTGTAAATTTCCCTTTACACTCAACCCACAGATCACTTCAAAATACTATATAAGCAAAGCTGTTAGACTGCTTCAATATGCTTTACCTAGCAGCTAATAAAGAAAGGGACAACATACTTATAGACCATGAAAGCCACATGCTTTGCTCTGCTGGTTATCCTGCTACTACTAGGAATTTCCTGTGATGCCTTGTCTCCATGTAAGTACTCTATCGCTGTGTTTGCATGCTATGGTATTATGGTGCAATGGTATCTGGGTTTAGATAACAAAACTGGGAAAGCAACAGTTTGCATGGTAGTTAGGTTAGCAGATCACATGGAAATAGGAATATGTCTAGAAAATATTTGTTAGAAAGTCTATTATTACAGAAAAAATTAAACATTATAAAAAAACGTATTTGCTTAAAGACGCCTCTATGGGAGATGCCTTCCCCATAATTTAGAGATTTCTGGATATTGATTTTCCAAATAAGGGATCCCCATACCTGTAATGCACTAATAACACTGACTTTAATCCCAGCAAGGGTTATAATACCGCAAACTTAATAATACATTACACATATATTAAAATCATATTTATTGTTAATGCATTTTTTGCATATGTGCACTTTATTGGATGTGGGTGTTTACAGTGAAGTCTAGGTGTTAGGAACTATGTTTAATGTATCCAGCAATTACTGCATGCAGTTAAGTGTACACAGAGATTTATATTGTGAGCCAGGAAACCTGAGGATATGATTTATTGATCAATTGAGACCAAAAAATGAAACCTTGGCATCACCCAGATTACTATTTGGTCTAACCATGGGCTATTGCACTACAGGTCCCAGTATGCTTTAATCATTGTCCTTTGCACTATGTTGCTTTATTAAAGTTGTAGAGTGGTGCAAGACTCCTACAGAATGTTTATGTCGGGTGGGTTTATGCCCACCCGGTATTAAAGTTCTCAAATAACACAACCACTATGGTTAATATCACTAGTACATTGGTTACCTACCTGTATGTTTTTGCGGAAAAGCAGACACAGGGAGCTCACATAAACTCCTTGCCCTGGATTGAATCAAGTACTAACCATGCTGCATCTTTAAACCTTTAAACGTTACTTTCCGCTTTGTCTTCCACTTCCCCTTTTTTCTTTCTACTTCCTCCTTTTCTTCATTGTGGGAGATAAGCAGCCTTTTCTAAATAAATGCGACAAGCCATAGCATTTCAAGGCACAGGACTGGAGAGGAAGTACGTACCAGGTTTAATTTGTATTAGCTCAGGCTAAATTGTGATGCAAATCTATATAAATGGGCAAGAAAACAACACCTATTGCAAATATTTTGTCGTACAGTCATAATGCACTTAAAACTCATGTAGAAGATGTACAGTAGCACCCTCTTGTGACTGAATGTTACACTGTAATAGCCATGGTGTTCTGCAGAAGCACATATACCTGCCCCACTTCCATCTCCTACTGTATATTGATCATAGTAGGATAATTACAAGGTCCCTAGTGGATCTCATCTATTTTGGCATGACATGCAAGCAGAATAATGAAATAAATGGCTCATGATCTACATTTAGAATTTGAATGAAAATATCTGTAAATGTTGATCCTTCTGCATTTGTAGACAATTTAACAATGTATTTTCTTTGTTTCCTCTTTTTAGTTAGACGTTATAAGGAAACCGGTTGCTGTAGTCAATTATTTCATGCAAAAAGGATTAAACTGCAAAATATTAACAGCTACAGGAAAACTCGCAGCTCCTGCAATCAGCAAGCCTATATGTAAGTGCTGTATTGCTGTGATTTGTTGCATAATACTAGTATTTAACTTGAGCATCAAGGAAATGTTCATCAATTTAACAATTATACATATGAATGGTAACTTATATAACCTTTTCGTATGTGCTTTTTATTTCTCTTAATCCCAATCAAGATATTTGTAATTGCAATTCAAAGCAGAATTTCTTTGCCCCTTTCTGCACTGCAGGTTCTAACTTTGACACAATGTAGGAGAACTCACTTCTCCTCCAGAGTTCCAATTCCCTTTAGATCAGTGCAATGCATAGAAACATAAAGAGAGTCAAAAAATGAACAATTAACAATTACGTAAATTGCCTATATATTGAACATTTTTGAATTTATTTTGAAAAGTTGCATAGAAATACATTCTTTTTTTATTATTTTTTTTATTCTTATTCTTATTATTTATTCTTATTATTATGGCTAATCATGTTTGAAGGAGGTACCACTCAGAATGTCATATCCACTGGCATAACAACATGGCCAAAACACCCACAGTTATATAGGGCCAGATAGGGCACATCAGAGGTAAGACCCCTTGATCTTTGTGGGGGTCCAGGGAACTTTGAGTTATGTCACAATACAGGTCCTTTGTTGTAACAAAGTGAAAAAGCTCAACAACATACTACATTTTAGGGGGCACATTTACTAAGGGTCGAAGTGAATTCAAAGTGAAATTTCGAATTCAAAAACTTTGAATTTCGAAGTAATTTTTGGGTACTTCGACCATTGAATAGGCCAAATTCGACTTCGATTCGAATTGGAAAACTTAGAATATTCGACCTTTCTAAAATCGAAATACTGTCTCTTTAAAAAACTTGGACTTCGACACTTCACCACCTTAAACTTGCCGAATTGCTATGTTAGCCTATTGGGACCTCCTAGAACTTATAGCCAACATTTGGCTAAGTTTTTAGAAGTCAAAGGTTTTTTTATGAAAATCGTTCGTTCGATCGATGAAATTGTTCGAATCGTTTGTTTCGAACGATTTCTACGATCGATCAAACGATTTTAATTCGATCGATAACTGTTAAATTTAATCAAAAAAACTTTGACTATCAAATTTTTTCAAATTGATTGTCGAATTTCAAAGTTTTAGCACTTCGAAATTCGACCCTTAGTTAATGTGCCCCTTAGAGAAATACAATTATAAATGTAAGCTCTTTTATATGAGAAGATACATGTAATTTTTTTGTGCAATCCTTATGTATTTGTAAGAAAATGTAAATGATTCCTTGCTGTTTTGCAGTGTGGATATTAAAGGAATAGGTGATCGCTGTTACAAGATTCAAGAATCACTCACAAAAATTATGCAAAAATTTGATGAACAACAGAAAAATGGAACAAATTAGAAGAATGCAAGCTCTATGGCTCCTGAATCCAAAAATCTCACTCAATAAGCTATTGAACCTGGAAGCTTCCCTCTGCTGTGATTATCCTGAAAATGTTACATTTACTTTTCTACTGTTTCATAATGTTCCACATTCAACACTTTAAAGTGTTATTACTAAGGCTCTTTCGCCTGTAAAAAAAAACAGGTATAAAGTGCATATAATTTGCAACTAATAGTGCAACCTGCAGAACAACATATTAGTGCAGAGATGGGCATCCCTTGAGTTCCTCTACCCTGTATGCCATTTAGGATTTGCAAGGCAGGAGCATAGAGGGGTGCAAGAAAGCCCTGTGCCTAAATCCTATTACATTAAATACAGGGTTCCCCTGCAACACAGCAATGCACTCTGTGCAGCAGCACTAAGCATCAGCAGAGGTGCAAGTGTATGGATTCTAAAGGGTGCAACTATGCCCACCTTACATCTCCAACACTTGCACCCCTGACTATGAAAGGATCCCTACAATCTCATATTTAAGCAAGAGATATGTTGTGTGTAACTTTCCTTCAGTTGCTGTTCCTACAGCGTGGCTGCTTATAATACTACTAATCCTGTATAATGCTGACTTGCAGAACATCAGGCTTTAGTACATAAATGTGAATATGAGAAACAGTTTTGCATAACCTTGCTGATACTTTTAATAATTCACAGCAGATATGATTGTTAGAATTTCATTTTTATGGCAGATACATGTTTATGAATAATGTGTTGCACACAATGCTTTTTGCACAAGAGCAGTACTTTTTGCACAAGAGCAGGGACACTAGGACATTTTTTTCTTATTTTTAGAAATATAGTAAGCTTTGAATAGAATACTGCATTTATTCTGTTTAATGTTGGTGCCACTTTGTGTAGAATGGTTTTTCAGTATTATCAGTAGTTGACTTGTTTGCTCTGTAATGGTACAAAACTGTTGTTTCACACTTTTCCTGTTAAAATTACGATATGCTTTATTGTTTTTAAATATTGGAACTCATGGTTAAGGATGTATCTTGATGTACAACACTGACCTATGGACAGGGAAAAGTGCAGTCACTCACTTACATGTCTGCTTTTGTTGTCAGTAATGGCCATTTGTGTAATTACCTCCCCTGCATTGGAGATAAGACAGAATTACAGAATTACATGGTGAATAGCCGAAGAATGCCATCTGGGAGGATTTTAAATGAAATAAAGTGCAGATGGAGTGCAGGGTATTACAGACAATCTACACACGTCTGGGAGGTGACAGTGTAATAATGGTTTAATTTAGGATCTCATTTCATTGTGAACTAGGAAGCAGCATTACATAGTTGCATCTGTTGGTGTTGGCACTGGAACACTGTGCAACAGGGAAGTGAGCAGCACTCTGTCCTTAATCTGCAAAGCTATCATATTCATGTTTTTACAGCTCCTGTAGGAAATATCAGTTAACCTTAAAGCGTACAGTAAATGGCATATCTATCAGCGAAATTCACTATTCTGGATTTGGAAAGGAAAGAATGAAAAATAAATTCTTGTTTGTAGCCATTTTAGTTTATTAGATTCCATGTTGCTAAATGTCCTGTATTTCATAATAAAACAAAATTTTGTAGCAAGAACATTTGTCGTCATTGTTTATTTTCAGCCTTATTCAAAGGTTAGTGCTCCACTCAGCACAATATCTATCAAAAAGACAGGTTAAACATCAGATACAACTGAGAAGAAACCATACTCTTCACTCTCTTGCACCACTTGGTCATTCAGTTTCCATTCTGTAATATGATATACAGTTTTCTGGCACTAAGGCAGACGTCCCCTTCTACATACACAGGGATGTAAACCCAAAACGAATAATGAAGAAATGTAATTCTAAGCAACTTTCTAAAATACATTCAAGAAAAATGTTCAGTGGTTATAAAGATGTTTGTAAGCGTAATTGCAGATTGTCAGCTGTATTTTGTCCCTTTTTGGACTGCCGGTTCTATCTCTTGGGCAATGTTGTCTTGCATGCCTCTTTGTAGGTTTCTGTTACATTGTTTCAAAAGTCAGGCTCACCATGGCAGAACATAGAGAGTGACAGAGAGATAATGGATTTTAAAAGCATTAATAGTTTCAAATAACTTTAATTCCATTCAAAAACTGTAATTAATGTTGGAATGGAATGTTGTTTAGAATTACAATTTCTTTCATTAGTAAAAAAAAAGATTTGGGCTTATCAGCCTACATTTTTGATAATAATCTCCTACATGTGGTTTACTCAGTGGCCATCTCACTGGAGCTCTCAGGAAGTTTTGCTGTGCTTAGGCTTGCCACCCTGTCTGTATTTGACCTGCCTTGCTGCTAAATCGCCAGCTAGGGCTGGCAGTAGACATTTACTGGCAATGTACTTGCTGGTAAAATTGTAATAACCTATAAATCCCCCCCCCCCTTTCCTACTGATGAAGGCACCAGTGAGCAGGGCACCAAGAGGAGATCTGGGGTGTGGGGCCATGCTGAAGGAAATAAATGTATCCTCTGCCCCAGTGCCCCCTTACAATAGATTCCAGTCAGTTTTCAGAAGAGTTTACTGTAGAGGTACAGGGTCCTTAATTCAGAAACTCTTTCTCCAAAAACACCAAAATATGAGAAGGCCCTCTCTTGTAAAGTCCATTATAAGCAAAAAATTTAAAAAATGATCTGTAATAATAAAACAGTGCCTGGTACTTGATCGCAACTAAGCTGCTTGAATCCATATTGGTGGCAAAACACTCATATTGGGTTTATTTTGTGATTTTTAGCAGACTTAAGGTATGGTGATCCAAATTACAGAAAGATCCCTTTTCCAAAAACATCAGTTCCAGATAGA
Source organism: Xenopus laevis (assembly GCF_017654675.1). NCBI lineage: Eukaryota > Metazoa > Chordata > Amphibia > Anura > Pipidae > Xenopus > Xenopus laevis. Next base: position 89,128,125 of record NC_054374.1, read on the forward strand.
AAATCCTATACCTGTACTGCGTTATGGAAAAGAGGGATGTGATGTTGGTAGTGATAATATTACAATAACATTACGATTTATACAATGTTATTTGTTTGTTGCTTAGTAAGCAGTATTTGTAGTTTCTTTTAATATTCAGAATTGTATGTTATATTAAGGATATGATGTTGTCAAACTAAGACCCGTAACACATTAAAATAACTACACACATAGGGGCCAATTCATTAACTTCGAGTGAAGGGTTCGAAGTAAAAAAACTTCGACCCCCTAGTTCGCCACCTAAAAGCTACCGAACCCAATGTTAGCCTATGGGGAAGGTCCCCATAGGCTTGGCTAAATTTATTTGGTCGAAGGATAATCCTTCGATTGTTGGATTAAAATCCTTCGAATCGTTAGATTCGAAGGATTTAATCGTTCGATCGAAGGATTATTCCTTCGATCGTTCAATCACAGTTTTTGTGTAAAATCCTTCGACTTCAATATTCGAAGTCGAAGGATTATAATTCCAAGTCGAATATCGAGGGTTAATTAACCCTCGATATTCGACCCTTGATGCATCGGCCCCTAACAGCCCACAACATCTTAACTATTAAGCTCATTAACTCTTGTATTTGTTATTGATTGTTTTTTTATGTTTTCTTGTATGTTTCATGTTTACACCCACACTGTAAAATTAGAACAACATGGCAATAATAAAAAATATGAATTGTAGTTTAATGAGCTCATAGCCGGAATATGTAATCAATATTTCTGTTCCCTGATTTTATATATTGTCCACAAGAGGGCGCTTTAACATATACAAATGACAATGTTTGTATCGCTAACAGTCAAGTAGTTTGTTTCCATAAAGTTTTCAATGATGTTTAGGAACTTAAATACTCATCATATATGTAGATAAAAGCCTTAAAATTATGTTTCTTGGTCCATCACATTTCAGCTGACCGAAAGGGGCCACAACCCATCTCCCACAGTTTCCAGTCACATAAAAAAGGTTTCATGTACTTGGATATGAATGAAAAAGAATCATATCGCTCTAAAAGGATAATTTATTCATTCTTTTTTTAATTATTTTTTCCACTGCAGATCTATTGGGGAAATAAATACCATTTTTCTTAAAAAAAAAAGTTGACAATAAAGGAAGTAAAAACTGCAAAAAAAATAATTTTTAGGATGATTTTTTTTTCAAAAAAAATCGTCCTTTTATCTAACTTTTGTCCTTTATAGTTGCCACAAATACATTTCTTGTATGGGTAATTTATTGGTAAAAATTACACATAGATTAAAATGTATATTGGTAAATGTTTTACAGTGTGTATTTCTGCATCAAAGCATGATTTACTTGTATTCAGGCACATTTTTGTTTAGTTTTGAATATTTACCAAAGAGAAAACGCAATTTTGTTAAGGCCCTTTGCTAAATTTTATTTTTAGATACCAACCATGTGTTTCCTAGGTATTTCTATAACTTTAACTGCAGAATTTCAGTGCCACAACTGGCACAGCTGGCTCTGATGAATTTGGGATTATGACAAGAAAATAAAGGTGCAGGAAATGTTATCCAGAATGCTCGATATTCGACCATTGAAGTAAAATCCTTCGACTTCGAATATCGAAGTCGAAGGATTCACCGCATTTACTTCAGTCGAACGATTAAATCCTTTGAATCTAACGATTCGAAGGACTTTTACCCATCGATCGAACGATTTTCCTTCAATTACAGAAAGCTTCTGGGGAAGGTCCCCATAGGCTAACATTGGTGCTCGGTAGGTTTTAGGTGGTGAAGTAGGTAGTCGAAGTTTTTTTTAAAGAGACAGTACTTCGACTATCGAATGGTCGAATAGTCGAACGATTTTTCTAATTCGTAGTCGAAGGTCGAAGTAGCCAATTCGATGGTCGAAGTAGCCCAAAAAAAACTTCGAAAATCTGAGTTCTAATCCTTCACTCGAGCTTAGTAAATGTGCCCCTAAGTCTACTAGAAAATTATGTAAACATTTAATAAACCCAATAGGCTGGTTTTGCTTCCCCAAAGCATTAATTATATCTTCTTAAGGATCAAGTACAAGGTACTGTTTTAATATTACAGAGAAAAAGGAAATCATTTTTAAAAATGTGGATTATTTGGAAAATGGAGTCTAAGGGAGACGGTCTATCCATAATTCTGGACAACTGGTTCCCGAATAACGAATCCCATACCGTATCTGTATGGACCCCTTTGCTGCTCATATCATTTTTATAATATAATATGTTATTTTAATGTAACATTTTAGGCGTACAAGGCACAGACAATATGAGTATGTGTTCTATGTACAGAATTCAGAAGCTCCTACACAAGAGAAATTAAAAGAAATTAAACTTTGTAATGTCCAGCTGAATAATGTAATTGGTCACCCATTTGTCCTGTGGTTTGACACATAATTGTTTTCCTTTGTATGTTACAAATCTGTAAAGAAAAATATCAATGTAAGAACACATTATAAAATGATAATTTCATTATACAGGCATGGGATGTGTTATCAGGTATACATGGGATTGGGGTTTTCTGCACAAGGGATTTTTCTGTAATTTTGATCACCATTTATTTGCCTGCTAATAATAATTTAAACAATTAATAAACCCAATAAGATTGTTTTGTCCCATATATAATGCAGATTGGTTAGGATTAAGTACATTTTTGGAATCCAGATTAGATAAAATCAAGTACAATTGTTTTGCTCCCCAATATGGATTCATGCTGTTTAGGTAGGAATAAGTACAAGGTACTCTTATAATAAATTATTTTCTTAAAATGGAAGATTGGCTTATTTTAACTCAGATATTTCCAGAAAAGGAATCCCATACCGGTATATGAGTGGCACAACACTGCAAGCTTATTTAGAAAACAGTTTAAAATATAATTTTCTGTCACATATTTTGGCAGGCTGGCAATAAACTAATGTTTCCTTGTATACTTACATGGCACCAGGTTTTGGACACAAGCTGCTGGTGGGGAAATATCCACGGATCTGCCGAAATTTAATTGGCTTCTGGACGAATTTAAAACAGCAGAAATCTGGGACAAAAGACCCCACTAAAATGAAAACAGAAATTCCTTTGAAAGTGTTACCTCACAATCGTGGAGGCAGAGTGGAAACTTTCTTATAGAGGTAAAGGAATAAGCACTAAAGTGTTTTGGTTTTTTTTACGTTTTCATGTATTCAAATAAAAACACAATACTGTCATTTACTGATAACTATATTTAACAAATTTGTGTGCAAAGAATAGGGAACATCATACAAATATAACTTATTCTACAATGTCTAACACACTATACACACACTGCTTTTATTCACATCTGTTTGTATTTCTGATGTATTTTTGCCACAGAGAAATTAGCTCATCTTAATTCTAAATTAATCCAAATAGGCAGAAATACTGGGGTCAGGAAATCCAAAAATAAAATAGGAATTTTATCTCCACACAGAAATCCAAGGTATTTTGCTCTGAAAAGATATTTTACACGTGAAGTTTGAGCTCGTATATGTGTTTATATAAGGCAAACAGGACAAAAAGAATTTCTAAGATACAATAAAGCTAGCATGTCACAAAATCAGGACTCACCTGGTCCACATTTTCCATAAGAACAGCAGGAAATCAGAAGCAGGAGAAAGAAAACGATCTGTAAAATCTGCATTTTCATGGCTTAAAATGTAGTAAAAGAGAAAATCAATTTCCTTACGATTTGAGGGCATATACTTTTCAACTTCTATTTATCCCCTGCATGAAGAATGGGAAAATCAGGGGAAATCCAGAAGTATGTCATGAGTCACAGAGACCCACAGCAGTGGCAAAAGTGTGATGGTTTCATACTAGTGGGAATGAAGCCACTCATTGTATTATGTGGGAACGACATAATACAATTTAGTGCATTCAGTGAAAGTAAAAAGCTCTTTGGAAAGTTGTGAATTGCTTTTTCTTTAAATATGTCAGTCTCTTCTAACGGGTAACACTGCCTTGATTCATTTTATAAATCTTGTTTTTATTTCGTTTTTGAAAACAGCAAAAATATTCTTTGTAATAGAATGTCAAGATTGAGTTAGGAAAGGAAAAAATGAAAGTAGAGGGAGAGATGGATAAGAAAGGGTGTGTGAGAGGGTGGCAAGTATTATATTTATCTCCCACCAGCAGCTTTCACACAAGTTACCAGTTACAGATTCAAAGGGCTACTGGTGACTGTACTCAGTGTCATACTGGGGAACCTGGGCCCACCAGAGTACCTAACCTCAAACACACACATATACTTATGTAGGCCTACTAGTTTCACTAATATAGATATAGATATATAGAACACCTTTGTGATTTTCAGATTTCAAAATTAAATTACAGATCTGCTTCATCTGTATTTGTGTCAGAAGTTTAATATATATTGAATCAATGAGTAATTAATTTATTAACTAAAAAATAATTAATTCAACAACTAATAATTCATTCACTTCATTGCATTTGATTTATTTAACTATTAATTCATTAATTGTATGCCCTCCCTGCCCCAGTTATATGATGCATACCCCAACTATCTATAAGTGGCTGCATTGCTTTAACTGTATATTTTACTGTACATCCATTTCCAGGTTTCAGTGCTGGAGGTTAAGAGGTAGAGTGAAAAGATAGAGTGCTGCTGCAGAACTTCAAATGGAGCAGAGTTTGAGAAGCATTGATCAGTGCAGTAAGGGAGGTAGTTGGAGCAGCAGGGAAATGTAGGAGGTGGCTGTGTAGGTTTATGTATCAGCAGAGCATGTGGGAAGTGCAGTGAGTATAGATGAAATGGAGAAGTGGCAGCCACAGCCTATTGGATGGATGATTGGCAATGGGGAGAAAATAGAGAGGAGAGGCTATGGGGCAAATTCACTAACCGGCGAAAATTCACCAGCGCTGTCTTTGCGCACATCGCAACACTTCGCCAGGCGTAAATTCGCCTGGACAACGCTAATTCACGAAGATCCGAAATTGCGCACAGGGTAACAAAATTACGCCAGTGAAATTACGCTCAGCAATTCGAAGTTATGCTACCGATAGCTAATTAGCATAAGACGTGCAGTTAAAGTACAATGGCCATATATGCTGCAGCAAATACATTACACTACACAAGCCTTAATAAAATTATATAAAGTTGTTATAATGCCCTACACATGTGCCCACAGTATAGTTTAGGTGCCATATGTTAGCAAATGTAGGGGGGAAGGAGGGTACCCCAAAAAAAAATTTACGATCTTTTTCAGTCTATCACCCTTTAAATAGGAAAAAACGCCAGTGTTTTTTGGGAATTAGAAAAACTTTCAACTATTTTTTGAGGAACTCCTATCTACTCTATTGCACTTCGCCTGGTCTGAGGTGGCGAAGGCAAGTCTGGCGATAGAGGTAACGTTCAGTAATATCAAAAACTTTGTGAATGCCTGGCATTAGAGGGTGGAGTTACGCCAGTCTATCTCCTTGGCGAAATTACACCAGCGAATTTATGCCAGCTACCATTAGTAAATCGGCGAAGTGCTGAGATGACGTCACGCTGGTGAATTTTCGCCAGCGTTAGCCACTTCGCCCTTTAGTAAATTTCCCCCTATCTCTGAGAGGGGATGGAAAGGTTAGCAGGTGAGATGGCCAGTGGAAGTAGTAGCAGTGCATGTAAGGTCTGGGGTCCATCAGGTATTTTCCTGGTGTCCCAGTGGGCCAGTCTGACTCTGACTGTACTCCATACCCACTGGATTCAGAAGTTTATGAATTGGTTATGAAATCTCCTAAAAATACATATATCATTTTGTAAAATGGCAGTGGCTTGGTTGTTTTTGTCTCTATTCCTAAAGTGTAAGCTCTGATTTGTTTTAACAAATAAAAAATATATATATCATGTCTGCAATCAAGAAGGTTGTAACTTGAGCTTAGGGAGAACAGCAAGTGTCCTAATAGTTTTTTTTAAAGATCTCTTAACTTCTATTTATACTATAAAAATAAATGATATTATCCCCCTTTTCCCCAACCTAGCATCCAAGGCTTAAGGCATCTACATGGTCAATAGGTGGCCCACCCAAATGTATTTGTCCAAAAGATCCCTCCAGTAGATTAATGGGGATCTGAACCCTGCAGTAATGCTGTCCCACAGTGCCCCCTAGTTTTCTATAGAAGTTCGTGAAAAACAATTATACATGCACAAAAATTCACCATTGAGAATTCTATTCTCCCCAGCATAAGAACACTAGTTTTTAAGGTATAATATATTGTTGGAGCTGGGGTCAAGCAACTTCAGGGCTGTATTCTTAAAGAAATATGGTTAAATAAAATGGAAACTTGATGCAAGAGAATACACAAATTCTACACTCACAGAAATTCTGTAATAATATTCCAAATATTTAAATTATTTTATTTGCTGGTATATATACCTTATTTTTTTTAAGGAGAAACATTAAATTAAATTAAAATAAGAATAATTATTCCTTCTAATAGGTCACTATAGTAAAAGGCATTACCATACTTCTAAGTTTTCTGGTTAAAAGATCCAATACCTACTGGGACTTAAGTACTTAAAAATATTATCAAATATAAAGTGAAGATGTAAATACTCTTCTGAATATTTTCACCTGAAGATGTATTGTAAAACTAGTATCAGTATTCTCTGCCATATCACTTTATGTTCAGTATATAATAATCCCCTCAGTGATACTCACAGTAAAGTCTTTCAAGGAAAACAGTTCTTTAAGTTTAATAAAGAAGGATGAGGTATATGTTAGTGTTTCTGGAAGAGACTTTGGGATCCCTTCCAACAAACAAAACTGGCAAGGCCACCACATTAGCGATTAGAAGACTGAACAACGTGACATTGTAAATTCTTTAACCAGATTGTCTGTCCAGATGGTTTTTGTAATCAATGACCCAGCTGTCATTTGGGTTGGTGCAGACTTTTCCATTCTTAGTAATAAAACTGTGAAGAGCAGATGAGTGAACAATTAGATCAAATAACGAGCATAGAGTGTCTGCATACATTATATCTTCTTACCGTATTTGTCATTAATGATTGCCAATGCTGAATTACATAAAGTAGAAAAGATTTAATTTCCTAGTAGTCATACTTGCAAAGAACCCCTCTTTCAATGTGATGAACTACACAGTGGGATACTCATCTGTGTTCACTGACTAACTCTGCTGCAGTTGTTGTAGGGTGCTATAATGTCAGTGTGATTGCCTCTGTTCTATTGCATGTGGATTTAAACAGAGGGCATTCAAGTAAGCTTTGATGCTAAGTATTCTACTGGATGGTTGTCTCACAGTTATTAAGAATTAAGAGCTAATTCATCATACCATGGTCATTTGCAAGACTTTGTGTTTTTTGCCAACAATGCATCTGCTCTATCTCACTCCACTGTCTTCTTATTCAGTTTTGCTTTTAAGTCTTCAGTCACCCTAAACTAGATCTCACTCATAAGAAAAGTAGCCATTGCATCTGTTTAAGCAATTGATGTCATTCCTAGTAACAAAATACCTGGAGAAATTATTTTTTTGCCAAAAAATATCTGATATAAAGCAGTACAGTAAGTAGTACCAAAGTTCACTAAGAAGTGCTGGAAATATGGTTGCTGACACAATGGAACTATAGAGCAATCTAATTTCTTAAGCAATATTAAAACAGGAATGTAAGGGGTCTGTACCAGTGAATAACAAGCATTTGGGGGGAGAAATGCCATCCCCAGAAAAACCTAGTGGTTTCCCTAAATGTCAGATACAAATTAAGAGTATGTACATTACAGTATGTTGCATTAAATACTTTTGTCCCGGCGGTATTGTCAGGCTGCACACTCTGTACTGTACATGCTTTTAATTTTATATACCTCTGTACAGTATTTCCCTTTACCTCTGTAAAATTGCACCAGGAATCAGGTCAGTCATAGTTAATAATATGAGAAAGCTAACAACAGGAAGTAACAAAACAGGAAGTAAAACTTCCTCTCCTTAACACTGCTAATGCTTGTGTTGTGTTTCCATTTTAAAATCAGTCAAGATGCAAATACAATTACTTAGTTTCTTGGCTTTGCTAGGGCTTTTTAACTTGAGAGGAATGTAGTGGCATATATCAGAATAAGAGCTTCTTAAATACTGAAGACATGACATAGAAAATGGTGCTTCTGTATACATTGGGCTGAGTGTTGGGCCTATTTTTTCACAAATCAAGTCCTGTGAGTGTGGTCTTTTTTTCTAAATATATATATCTATAGCTATATATATATATATATATATATATATATATATATATATATATATATATATATATATTGTACTTTTATGTACTGTACAGCGCTGCGGCTCCTTAACAGCGCTTAACAAATAAAGTTATACATACATACATACCTTGTACTTACATAATGGCAGGATTAGAACACAAGCTGCTCGTAGTGTAGTAGCTTTGAATCCTTCCAAAAGACAGTGGTGCAAATTTAAAGCAGCAGGGTGTAGAATATGTTCCCACTAAAAAAAGTCAATTTTACTTATCAGTTACTCATTTTAAGTATTGTATAAAATATTCCTAGCTGTAAGAAAACTACAAGTATAGAAAGTTGCTGTTTTTTTTTACTTTAGATGTGTATTGGGGACAATTTTTCCATAAACTCTGTAATAAAATGTAATATATATATATATATATATATATATATATATATATATATATATATATATATATATATACATATATATATATAATATCAAAACAGGGGGGTTGTGGGAGCACTCTAAAGGCTTTAAAGTATATATATATAAGTATAATAAATGCTATTGCATATGTACCCAAAACAGGGGTTATTTTGTTACAAAGTTATGATCATAAAATTGATACATATATATATATATATATATATATATATATATATATATATATATATATATATATATATATATATATATATATATATATATACACACAATATTTCACTGGGATTACCATAGTTACACTTATCTGAACCGCAGTTCACCTGGGAGTAGCAAACAGCAAGTAACAGAAGAGTGACTACACACAACAAAACCTTTTATCTTTTCTGCTTGGACTCAGTTCTAGTTATACAGAGCAGAGACTCAGATACAGAAGCCAACAGTGACCCACACATAAATCTGCGGATCATAGAATAAAACATTGGGGAATTCCAAGTAACCAATGAGTGACATCACTGGAAACAAAAGGGACCTATTTTTGTTTTCTCCATTACTGAAAACACTGTGCATTCATTGCTATGTTTTATACCAATTTCTGCTTTTTGGATGTCATTATGTAATTGCGCAGATTTATTTTTCAACAACATTTTGCAGTGAACACCTGCCTTTAATGAAACTCAGGGATTCTGCTCAGCAGGGACAAAAGATAACAAATGTAGCAATTTAAAACAGTGTCGGCGACCCCACTCCCAGCTGCTTAAGAAGATGAAAAATAAAACTTTATACTGCATTATTAGAAAAATGGTCTCAAATAGAAAATAGAAAGTAATTAGAAAAAGGTTTTATCTGATGAACTATCTGAAACCAACTGAACTAAAAAATTTTTTGCAGGTGAACAACCCCTTTAACAAATCAGAAATAGGGGATATCAATAAGCCCTTGCCATGCCAATATTGAACTATCAATACCCAAATGATAGCCATCACAGTCATAGGGGCATGTAACATAAACATATGAACTTGTACCAAATGATATAATAATATATAATATGATATAATAATTATATACCAAGTGCCTTGACAAAATACAACACCAAAACCCCAACATAAGAAATATATACAAATAGAAAGGGATCACAAGTGTTTACAAACAGTTGTAAGACCTGACAAGGAAAGCACATGACCATCCAGAGGCTGAACAGAATGCCACTGACCATAATAAAGGGAGGACCGTTATAACATCTTGGGAAGTGCCAATCCCAGGTAGGAAGCTCAATACCTGGAAGTACCTTTTACCACCAAAGTCCTTTCCACGCAGTCCCTGACACCTTCCTCTACCCATTGTGTGCTGGTCCAAACTTGAGTTTTAAATTTCTAACTAGCATATATTCAAAGTCACATTTTTTTGCTGTGATTTTCTCTAACAATAGAATGATACAAAATGACAATCTTTAATTTGAATACATTAACCCCTATCAGTAATATTCTAGAACAATGCTGTCCAACTAGCGGCCTGCAGGTTGCATCTGGCCCACGCCCTCACCCCTCATTGTTCACACCTGTAACATCTCTATTGTTCACACCCCCTAAAGCCCTGTACTGTTCACAGCTCATAAATGCTCTTGTCAGCACACTCCCAACTCAAATCTTTGATTTGGTGCAAGTCATACAATGGCCACATCCATCTGCCAATCCAGTATACTGCTAACAGACAGCACCTGCAAGGAAAATCATCTGCTAAAAGCATTTAACATTTTTAAATTAACATAATCAAATAACATTGCAGGCACAATTTGTGCTTCGTTGATTTAGGGCAGTGACTCTAGACAACAATAATGTTGGTGGACCTCATAGCCCTTTTCATAAATTTTCGGCAGTACAGGCAGTCCACGGGTTACGTACGAGATAGGGACTGTAGGTTTGTTCTTAAGTTGAATTTATATGTAAGTTGAAACATATACATTATTAAATGCAACTTAGACAGATGTCTGTCTAACATAGTATTTATTTTTACCTTTCTGTGCATATTTATCTTTACATTTCTGTGCTCTGCAGTAGACAACACACACCATAGGGGATTGGGGCAGGTGGTTTATTAAAGATAAATTCTAATAAAAGTCAAACCATAGTATGTTACTGTAATAGCCCCCGTCTGTATGTGTGAGTTGTATGTAAGTCGGGTCTTTGTAACTCCCTGTATTAAACTCAGACAAAGATCCTTTATCTGAAAAACAGCATTTTTATAATAGCAACTATCCCCAAGTAGCATACTGTGCACAACATGACATGTAAGCATTCATAATGGATGGGGTAGTGGGGAACTAAGTTAGAGATGGGCAAACATACAGCATTCTAACTACATGTCACATTTTAATCTATTATGTTCACTGAACCAATTATTCTAATGAGATTTGTCGCACATGTATGACGTCATGACTAAGCGCCCTGTTTGGGTAGGGCCATGTGTATAAAAATGCACTCACTAACACTTGTATTTTATCCTTGATAAAGGCCCAGGCATGGGCCGAAACGTTGGATGCACAAGTTAAAATAATAAAAAAACTTTTTTCACGAAACATTGGAGTGCGGGTCCTTATCGAATGATTGTATGCTGAAGCTTTGACCGAGCACCCACAGTATCTCCAAGACTGGATTTGAGTGCAAGCGTTTTTCTACATATGTAACAAGGTGAAGAATATTCCCTGAACTTTACGCCCTGCACCCCAGCATTTCTTACCTCTTTGACTTTATTGAATATGGATGGCGGCAGCCAAAACTCTGCTACTTTACATCGTGAAAACTTTACTGCTGTGGACATAGAAAATATTTTGTTCCCAGAATCTTATGAAGAGACTTTTGGCAAATTGGGTGCAAAAGAGATCTATCACGAGCTTTTGCGCTTGAAGAAAAAAGAAATCGAATTACATCTACACGGAGTGTCCCTCTCAGATTATTATAGAGAGAAAAGAATCCCCAGGGGTTTTAGGATTAACAATACACCTACCCTGGGACGAACAAATCCTGAATTTGGCAAAAGATGGTGTCAGATACTCGACCGCTGCTCCCTGGATCTCATGCTGCTGGTTATTGAAGAGGTCGGGCGCGAACTCAAGGTAGTGAAGACGGATCTAGCCAGCTTCGAGTCAGCAAACAAGATAATCCTGCAAACAGACCGTGAAACCGATTGGGTGGTGCGGCTAGAGGAGCAGACCGGCAAGTACAAGGCGGATCTATTGGCGTTTAAAAACTCTAAGCGCCTTAAAGTTATTCAAGATTATAAAGAGGCCTCAATTTACCGGTGGCAGCAGGGAGGCGCGGCGAATCCAAGGAGGAGAAGACCGGAGTGGCGCGATCGGAGGTCCCCGGGGTACAGATCTGCGAGTGGTGCATCGGATAGCGAAGGGGAAGTGAGTGCCACTGAATCCCCACGGCTGCAAGCGGCTTTTTTAGGCGATCGCCCACACGCCAGCAGAGACCCAGGAAGGCCACCCGCAGGAGCAGGAGGAGGCGGATCCGTCAAGACGCGGTCACAGGGGCAACAGGCAAAGCCGAAGAAGAAAACCTGATCTTCAACCTGTCGGCCTACAGTCTGAATCCAGAGGAAACGATGCTGCTGCAGAAGGGTTTGGGATTCGTGCCTTCGGTGAGTGACATTCCTTTTCATTCAATTGTCGATAATTTTAAATTTTCCAGGCAATTGCGCTTGAAAGAGCGTTTTGGAACTAGTAAAGGGTGTACCACTGAAGGCTCTATTGGCACATTGGAAGCTACCTCTGGGGGGGCTGGCAACGATATTGACTTTGTCCACGATAGATTCAAGTTAAAGAGCAGCTATGACCCCATTAGCATTAACCCCTCGATAAAGACCTTCAATCGGATGCTTGATACCGATATGGCCACCTGGTATAAGAAAAAAAGTAAATGGCGTGGCAATTTGTCAGCAGTGGAAAGAGAAGCCATACGGTCTCTTAAGAATAATAATTCAATAATTATCAAGAAAGCTGATAAGGGAGGGGCGGTCGTCGTCCTTGATTACAGCTATTACAGACAAGAGATACTTACACAATTGGAGGATGAGACCAACTATGGCAAATTGACTTTTGATCCCACGGACAAATTTCACAATGAGCTAAATGACATTTTGAGCACGGCATTGACCAATGGGTGGGTGACCAAGGAAATATTCAACTATTTTTTGCCTAAACACCCTGTCAGACCGGTAATGTATACTCTGCCCAAAATACATAAAAGTTTGTCTAAGCCACCAGGGAGACCTATAATTTCGTCAAATGGGTCCCTGAATGAGGGCATTGCTGAATTTGTAGACACACTGCTACAGCCATGTGTACAAGAAATTGGGAGTTATCTCAGAGACACCAACGATTTTCTTAAACTTTTGCGGAGTATAGATTTACCGGTATCTGACATGATCTTGGTTACTATGGATGTTCAGAGTCTCTATACCTGCATCCCACATGAAGCAGGTATAGAGGCTGTGAGGCGATTGATTACTGACAATCAGTTGTATACAGGCCCACCAATTGAATTCACGCTGTCCCTATTGAGGTTCATTTTGTTCAAAAATTACTTCAAGTTTGAAAAACAGTTTTATTTACAGCGCACTGGGACAGCGATGGGTTCAAAAGTGGCTCCAATGTATGCAAATGCTTATATGTTTGTGTATGAACAAGAAAAGATATTGAGTGACCCGATATTCAGACAGTTTGGCGCCTTTTATCGGCGCTACATCGATGATGTCTTTTTTCTATGGTTAGGTACGGCTGAGAGCTTGGAAAATTTTGTCGCAAGACTTAATAATGAGAATAGTCCAGTCAGATTTACCCTTAAATACCATAGAGACAATATCGAATTTCTCGATGTTAAAATATACAAGGATGAAAACAGGTTAAATTCATGTATCTTTGTGAAGCCCACAGATAGAAATACTGTATTGCATTACCACAGTAACCACCCGAGGCACCTCTTGGACTCCTTACCAAAGTCCCAGATGCTAAGGGTAGTCCGTATCGATAGTGATTGGCAAAAAAGAAAAGAAGATCTGATGGAGATGTCAAAAAAATTCCTAGCGAGAGGATACCCTGATAAATTGGTTTATGATACAATGCAATGGGCCCTAGAACTCGACAGGGAGGAAATGCTTCTCGAGAGAACGGACGAGAAGTCCAATAATAAAAAACACACTGATGATATGTATTATGTTAGTCGGTATGATGTAGCAGCTGACTATAGACGTAAGTGTGTACTAAGGCATTGGCCCCTGGTACAAAGTGATGGGGGACTTACCAAAAAGCTCCCCACGAGACCTAAATTCAGCTACAAAAGAGGCCGGAGTCTAAAAGAGAATTTGAGCTCTGCGGATCCGGTATCCAAATACATCGAGTACCAGCGACAGCATTTCTTAACATCACGACCAGGTGTGTTCAAATGTACCGGTTGCATAATGTGCAGCAGTCTGATTTTGGGTTCTAGTTTCACCCACCCCCATACTGGTAAAAAATACGCTATTAAACATCGCATGACGTGTACCACTACAATGGTAATTTATATCATTAAGTGCCCGTGTGGTCTCCTGTATTGTGGGAAGACGATACGTCAATTAAAAGAGAGGATTGGGATGCATCGAGCCAGCATAAGGGCAGCATTGGATCCTGACAGGGATGACAAAAGTAAGGGCAAGAAACAAGATATATCGCAACAACTAGTGGCGAAGCACTGGGCAGAGGCTAAGCATAGCCCTGCAGCGTTCCGTTGCATGCCGATAGAGCATGTCCCAGAAAGAGCGAGGGGAGGTGATTTTGATAAGGCTTTACTCCAGAGGGAAGCCTACTGGACCTACGAATTGGACTGTGTGGCACCAAAAGGGTTAAATGGCCAACTGGTGTTGAGCTGCTTTCTGAATTGAAACTTCTAACATCCTTGCTTTCACGATGAGCGAACATAGGATACTTTAGTAAATAGGCAACAAGGTTTCGAATGTATCGTTTTTGTAGTCAGTAAAAAAATGACACAGTGTTTAAGATATAATGCCTTTATTGTGTATCTGTCGCAACAGTCAACATCACAATATATACTTTGTATGTTTTTGCAGGGTATACATGGAAGGAATCTCAGCTGTATGGATTGTTTTATGAATGCACACATATTCCACTCGGTGGTGGCATCTTGTGGTGAGAATGCTAACTACATGTCACATTTTAATCTATTATGTTCACTGAACCAATTATTCTAATGAGATTTGTCGCACATGTATGACGTCATGACTAAGCGCCCTGTTTGGGTAGGGCCATGTGTATAAAAATGCACTCACTAACACTTGTATTTTATCCTTGATAAAGGCCCAGGCATGGGCCGAAACGTTGGATGCACAAGTTAAAATAATAAAAAAACTTTTTTCACGAAACATTGGAGTGCGGGTCCTTATCGAATGATTGTATGCTGAAGCTTTGACCGAGCACCCACAGTATCTCCAAGACTGGATTTGAGTGCAAGCGTTTTTCTACATATATTTATATATTTATATATACTTTTGTTGTTCTACCTGTAGCTGGCGGACAAATGCTAATCAGATTGGTTGCTATAGGTTACTAATATTTATTCGGCAGGTGCGAATTTGCGGCGGATTTCCGTGTTTCACCAACGGCAAATAAATTTGCCGATTTGCTGTCATTACGCCAGCCTATATTCCTAAATAAATGTAATTTCTATTTTTAATTTTATACACAATAATATTCTTTGCCTTACTAAATCACACAATCAAATGGAGTAAGGTAAAAATGTCTCTTAGTAACTATTAGCAGCCAAACAGCAGGGAGAATTTGTTTTTTTGCAAATATCTTATTGATGTTTGTCACTGGGCGTGTGTAAGTTCAGTAGCCAGGCAGATCTTCAGTGGGAAATTTGTGCTTTATTTTTAAGAAAATGCAGAAAACAATGTATTTGCAATGGTGCAGTAAACACTTTCACCAGCAGGGGGTCAGCAGTAACCCTGCAAGCACACATCTGAAGCTCCAGAACTGCCTCTTTCAAAGGCTTAATATAGAATGCCCAATGAATACAGTCTGCAGCCTTTTATAGCTTCCAAACTGCTCTATGCTGCCACCAGGTGACCAGCATCTACCCTATAAATATTCATTAAAAGAACAGTAAAACCAACAAATGAAAGTGTATTAAATTAATTAATATAATTAATTAATATAATGCACTGTTTGCCTGCACTGGTAAAACTGGTTTGTTTGCTTCAGTAACTCTACTATAGTTTATATAAACAAACTGCTGGGTAGCTGTGGGGGCAGCTATTCATAGCTGAAAAAGGAGAAAAGTCACAGGTTACACAGCTGATAACAGACAAACTCTGTAGTATACAATGCAATGCTATAACTCAAGTTATCTACTATTTGTCTTGTGTTTGTATGGCTTCCTCCATTGGCTACACAGCAGCTTGTTTATATAAACTATAACAGTCTTTTTTTGTTACTTTTCTTTTAAGAGAGGCTGCTCACCCCTTTAGGAGGTGGCTTCTCTGAGAGCTCTAGGTGCTTCATGAAACTTTGTACAATTAAATGTTACTTATGAAAGCAAAGTTTTCCATTCACAGACTTTTGTATTCCCATGTAGCAAACACAGCTTCCAATATGAAATTGTTTTAGCACCATTTACATGATTCAAAAAAAGTAGCCCTCAGTTTGGGCTAATACTGCTGCAAAGTTTCCACTTTTAACACAAACATATACAAGCTATATACATATATTATACACATAGTTATTTACATGGATTACTGGCCAGAAAAGTTAATAAACATTAACAACAACAACAAAAAAACTAAGTTTGCTCCATTACAGTGTTATTGTATTCTATAACATATTAAAACTTAACTGAAAGGTGAATCACACCTTTAACCATTATATGGTGTGCAACTTCCATGTGCAACTTCCGTCTCATGGAGAATTATTTGACATTGCCAATGTCTTCAAAAGAGTTTTCATGCCATATTTACTACTTTTACAGTTACTACTACTTCTACATTGTGGTGCTATATAATTTATGTCTCCTTGATCTGTGCAGAACTAGGAATTGCACAGTGGAAGCTTCTCATTCCAATAGTCTTTTTTGCTATTGTTCAAGATGTAATTAGGGCCTAGGGCTCAGGTGTAATTCCACTATCTGCACCATCCCCAGAACCATCTGTAATTATGTCCCTGAAGAGGAAGCAATTTTACTTTTGAACTTTTTACTTCCTACAACTTTACACAGACAACTATAATGTCCTCTTAATAAGTTTATAAAGTTCATAAAAAATGTCATTGCCCATTAATGCCATATTATTTGCAATGTTCTTGCATCAAAATTTTTGCTGCTCTCATGTTTGTATGATGTGACAATTTTGTTTTGCTATAACTGGCGTTGCAGTTAATTTCAGTGTTATCTGTTGCAATCTGTAACTTTTTTGGTACTTATTTAGGCTACCAGCAAATCTGCTAGAAATCTTGCCAATTTTTTTGACTTGACTGCCAATTGCCACAAATAGCTTATACCAAATATTATTGTATTATTAAATATAATGTCCAATGATGTCATTTGAATAATAATTATTTTCACATTAAATAATTAACAAATTATCATAGAATAATTTCATCATGCTAATGTTATTTTTTTGTCTAAAGCAGGCAGGAAGTTCATATAACTTCTTATTATGCACGGAAGCAAATGTTGTAATTTGTGAAACGAAAACAATATTCCTGCTGTATCAGCTTTAAGCACAGTGGCACATGTTCCTTCCATTGTTTCCTTTCAGCATCTGGATGGACTTTTTGAGAGGTGCTGTGATGGCTTCATGCATAAGAATAAAATGTGGAATTTCCTTGTAAATACACTTGCCTGCATATTAAGGATAAATAGAGGTTAGGAGAGATAAGTCAGTCAGATCTTGCTGAACATCTGCCTGTTTCGGAAAAGTCACTGCAAGCTGCTAAAATTCGGATCACTCTGGCTGTTCTCTCTGGTGCATTGGTTCTTTATACACATTATTACATAGAGCGAGAAAAGGCAGAGCTACACAGATAAAAAAGATAAAAAGTACAAGGGAATTAAGAATGGGAGGGGTGGGTTCTGGGCCTCAGTTGAAAAGTAAAAATATATACAGTATACACAATGAACGACATTATACTACATACAAAATTGTGCTAGATTTCTATGGGGTGCCGTTTGTCCCAAATACATTCTGTATGCAAAACTATCCCTAGTACAGAGAATTAATGTCTCTCGTGGTACATAAGTATTTCTGACCATATACACAGAAAAAATATATACAAAAGACTTATGTCTATTAAACGATGAGAAAAGTATCTGGTTTGTGCAGAAAACAATATCATTATATTCCAAACTCCATTCTGTACACTCTAACAAGCAATCTGTCTCAGAAATGTATAACATCCATGTAACAGATCCAGTTATGTGTAAATTTACTTACAGAATGAATTATTAAAACGTGGACAGAATATATAATGGTGTAACTAACTAGCGCATGACAAGCTAGATTTTAATGTCAAAATAGATATTTGTAGCAGAAATCAAGATTTTATAGTACAGTATTAATTCTATCAACAAAATGAACTCACAAAGCAATGTGAAACAATACTGTCAATACTGTCATTATACTGAACCAATAAGAACAAAGCTTACTGCCCTATAACAAACAAGATGAAAAGTTGCCAAATCTGCTCCACACAGCTGCTTCGTCCCTAATGCATAGGATTCTATCTGGCCTGTAATAGAGATGCCCTCTAATGTTCCCTGTGCTGCATAGCAATAAACATGAACAAAGAACAATGATTTCCTAAAAGGACTGCTGTTAAACATTACAGCTTCTTAACTAGAAGTTCTTAGAAATGGCTGAGAAATATAATGCTGCACTGATAATGATTCTAAAGAAAGAAAAGCATACAAAGCATAAATATGATCATTTTAGATTATATGGTTATTCTTATTGTAGTAACCTGCTTGTGTGGCCATTTTGGTTAAGGGCATTCCTGCTGTTTTGCCATTGTCGTGTGGAGCACAGTTGGCAACGATTCATCTTGTTTGTGATATGGCAATAAGCTTTGTTCTTATTGGTTCAGTAAAGTGACTGACAGTATTGCTTCACAGTTTTCATGTTGTTGATAGAATAAATCCTGTACTGTAAAATTTTGCTTTCTTTCACAAACATTATTTTGTCATTAAAATCTAGCTTGGCATGCACTAGTTTTATATTCTGTCCACGTTTTTTTTTTATAATTCATTCTGTAACTGGATCTGTTACATGGATGTTACAGATTGATTGTTAAAGTGTACAGAATGGAGTTTGTAATATAATGATATCCTAATAGACACAAGTCTTTTGCATATATTTGTATCTGTGTTTATGGCCAGAAATAATTATGTACCATGAGAGACATTAAGGGGCAAATTCACCATGGGTCGAATATCTAGGGTTAATTAACCCTCGATATTCGACTGGGAATTAAAATCCTTCGACTTCGAATATCGAAGTCGAAGGATTTTAGCGCAAATAGTTCGATCGAACGGTTAAATCCTTCGAATCTAACAATTCCAATGATTTTAATCCAACGATCGAAGGATTATCATTCGACCAAAAAAACTTAGGCAAGCCTATGGGGACCTTCCTAACATTGGGTTCGGTAGGTTTTAGATGGCGAACTAGGGGGTCGAAGTTTTTTCTTAAAGAGACAGTACTTTGACTATCGAATGGTCGAATAGTCGAAAGATTTTTAGTTAGAATCCTTCAAGTCGAAGTCGTAGTCGAAGGTCGAAGTAGCCCATTCGATGGTCGAAGTAGCCCAAAAAAAATTCGAAGTTTTTTTAATTCGAATCCTTCACTCGAGCTTGGTGAATTGGCCCCTAATTATCTGTACTAGAGATGGATTTGTAGAATGTATTTGGGACAAACTGCACCCCATAGATTTCCATACAAAATTATGTCAGTGGACTTAAAACATTGCCACTTTAACCCCATGCAACACTGCATAAAAACATGAGTATTTATCATGATGTGAAATGAATGTGAAGCTGAGAGGAAAATTCTGGTATAAATATCTGGTGTAAAAAGTATATTTTTTACTCAAGATTTTCCCCACCACCCCATTGAAAGGTTAGCGCAGATTTCAGGTTGCATTATATATTGTTGAGTATTCTTGAGCACACCTTCAAAAATATCACCAACTTTTGCAATGGTTCCTGATTTCAGTAACAATTTTGTATTCTGCTAAATCATGGACACCGTTTGGTAAACAACACTTTCAATTTATTGCACCATTTTTTGGTGTCACACATTTTACACTACATGATAAATAGATTCTTGTGTAGCTTCCGTTTTTACTTGTGATAATACTGTCTTAACATATGGGCTGAATTGTTTATAGAAGACAATAAATGGTAAAATGTTGTTGTTGTGTTAAAGGGGACCTGTCACCCTAAGAAATAATTTTAAACTATATTCCCAAAACTGCTGGCGTCTTTTCCTTTTTACAGGGTGAGAGGCTTGAAAAGATCGAAAAAAAATTTATCCTCCTTCCCCCCTACATTTGATAACATATGGCACATAAACTAAGCTGTGGGCACATGTGTAGGGCAATATAACACCTCTATATAATTTTATTAAGGTTCCCTGGCTTGTGTAGTGTAATGTATTTGCTGCAGCATATACGGTCATTGCACTTTAACTGCACGCCTTATGCAAATTAGCTAACGCTAGCGTAACTTCGAATTGCTGGGGTATTTTCGCTAGCGCAACTTCACCAGCATTTGTTACCCTGTGCGCAACTTTGGATCTTCGTGAATTAGCATTGTCCAGGCGAATTTACTCCTGGCGAAGTGTTGTGATGTGCGAGAAGCCAGCACTGGCGAATTTTTGCCGGTTAGTGAATTTGCCCCTTGGAATTCACACTCAAAGCAAGCAGGCAGACACCATTTTATAAACACTGTTATTTAGGCAAGTTTTGCATCATTCCAAAATCGTTTATGCCCCAGAATGGGACACCTGATACCCCTGGCCATGCACTGGCTACACAATTAGATGGTGCGGAGGGGGGGGGGAATGTGGGGCAGTGCAGTGACATCTAGGAAGTGCAGATTTGAAATTGTCTGCCTTACCTCTATGCCTCTAGGCAGAAAGGTGGGGCAGGCAACACATGATTGACAGCTGAAATTTTTTTCAATGCCTTTTTACCAGGTATGGATGTTATAATACAAAAATAATTGGGGTTTCATGTTTAATTTGTAAAAAAACTTTTATTATACAGCTTTTTATGTCTGGATGAGAGGTCCACTTTAATGCCCCTCCATTTGTCCAGGTTAGTGGGGATTGCTATGGCCCACTGCTTTAAATGTCTTAAAGCAGTGTTGCTCAGCATGGCCCTATATTATGGGCAGTGTGAGACCTCTGCTGATCCTCCTTTGTCTACATGTGAATAGTCTGGTTTCAGCCCAAAAAGGCATTGCATTTCATCATGGAATAATTTAGTTTGAAAGACATGCATGTATATTGTACGTATCTTGATGGTGCCCAAATATTAATTTCAAAAATTCATAAAAAAGTGACACAAAAATGTATGATTTTTAAGGATGTTGTGCAAAAAAATCTTTATTTTTTTTAATGCCAACAGAAATTTTTATACAGTAATAAATTAATACATGTCCAAAATAAATACAACTACATTTGAAAATAAAAAGTCAATCAAAGTATAACTTACATATATAAAAATATCTAATAATATCCTTCTAGATTGTTACTGGAGATAGTCAAACAATTCAGTAGATCATTTTGAGCTCTAAGTGAGCCCCTAATGTTGACTGGATCTGATGATTTTGTATTTAGGAAAAGGTAATACTTTACTTCTGCAAAAACAATAACATTTGGTTCTTCTGAGTAACTAAGGCTGCCACAAGGAATAAAATAAGTAAACAAAATATACAAATAAAAATCCCTGTCCAGAAGAATGTATTGAAATGTTTTTTCCTAAGCTTTACTGAAACATGAAGGACACATTTATGACCATCAGAGTGTGACTAGCACAAGATTCAAGTTTTCTATGGTAGAGGTGGAAGGTATAAAATATATTTTCTAAAGCAAATAATAAATCTGGATGGATAATTCAGCCATTCTACACGAGCTTCAAGTATCTTACAATGAGCACCAAAAAGTATTTAAAGGAACAGTAACACCAGAAAATCAATGTGTTTTAAATTAATGAAAATATAATGTACTGTTGTGCTGAATTGTTAAAACTGACATGTTCCAATTATATATTCTACAATAGTTTATATAAACAAGCTGCTGTGTAGCCATGGGGGCAGCCATTCAAAGCTGAAAAGGGAGAAAAGGCACAGGATACACAGCTGATAACCGATGTAGTGTTAGACCTCTGCTGATCCTTCTCTGTCTGTGGATAGTCTGCTATCAGCCCAAAATGGAATTGCATTCCAATAAATTAGAATTAATTTGCAGGCAGCTGGATGATGAGATCAGTCACCCATTTCTCACTTGATCTGGCACATATTTTAAATCCTTTCCTTGTTGTAAACCTGTTGAGTAAAAAAAAAAAATAGTTTATATAGGGAATAATGCACCCCCTACTGTAAAATAAGGGTATTAGATGTTACCAAGGTCCATATAAAGGCAGAAGGCAGTTATAAGATTATATCTTGTACTATAGGTTAGATCATTAATAGTGTGCTTATTAGTCTTAAGGAATCGCATGCAGAGATGTAAAAAAATGCCAAGACTCCTCCAGTCCCAGCAATCATTAAAGGACCAGTAACATCAAAAGATATCAATACTGAATTGCCCCAAAACTGCAATAATGATAAAGACTTACTCCCCTTTGGATTTTTTTTTTTAAAAACTTCAGAATATAAAGGGGAAGGGCAACAGGTATCTTAAATTCCTCTGTTCATTGTATTGAAAGTTAAGCCTTACCTTGAGTAAGCCTTAACTATTATAGGCATATTTGATGGGGAGGGATTTAGCATTAACATATTCTGGTGTTACTGCTCCTTCAACAACTAATAAGTAGGTAGAATTAAGTTAACTGCTGTTTGAAAGCCAACATCTCATTAGTCTTTAAAGGTGCTACAGCAGGACAGCCCTGGCTTAAGACAAATTGCAGCCTTCTATTTGTATAGGTTTATTTATCTGTACTACAGAAATAGTACCTGGCACATTACAGGTTTGAAAATATTCCACAGAGGGTAAATGCAACCCCACTAGAGATATATAATATAGGCAATGTGTTGTTATCTGCTAGCATTCTTTAGTTCACCTTAGCAAAACAAGTAATATGGAGCCCTGTATTAAATTAAAAAAAAGAAGAATGCAGTTGAGGAATGCTTTATAAGCAAAAAAATCTGTCCTCTCGTACTTTTCTGTTTGTTCATATGTATCCCCTGTTTTTAAATGGGGAATAGTTTACCATAACAAGCAGCTAGTAGTAGATACTGTAGTAGATAGTAAATGTATTATTTCCAAACTAGGTTAAAACAGGAGCCAAATTTAAACAACTAGTTGGTTTCAGATAGATCACCAGAAATAACGACTTTTTCCAATTACTTTCTATTTTCTATGTGTGAAGGTTTTTCTAATATTGAAGTGTAAAGTGTCATTTCTCTCCTTCTGAAGCAGCTCTGGGAGGGGGGGTCGCCGACCATGTAAACTGTTCTAAATGGATACATTTAGTTGATAAATTTCTTAACTTTGTCCCCGCTGAGCAGAATCTCTGGGTTTCATTACAGGCAGCTGTTAGACTTGATACAATAGTTGCTAATACTCCAGAGATGCAGCTGAGAAATGTATCAACTCAATGTTGCAAAATTGTAACAGTTTAGAGTCTGCACCTGAATTACTGAGCTGCCAGACTGAAATACCAGAGACACGAACATTCACCTTTAAACTTAGATTTTGGGAAAAAAACGTAAAAAATAAATAATGGAAAGTAATTGAAAAAAAGTCTTTATTTCTGGGGAACAATTTAAAAACAACTGAATTGAAAAAAAGTGTTTGGAAGGTGAACAACCCCTTTAATCCTGGTAGATTCCCAGCAATTTAAAGGGATCCTGTCATCGGTAAAACATGTTTTTTTCAAAACGCATCAATTAATAGTGCTACTCCAGAAGACTTCTGCACTGAAATCCATTTCTCAAAAGAGCAAAGAGATTTTTTTATATTCAATTTTGAAATCTGACATGGGGCTAGACATTTTGTAAATTTCCAAGCTGCCCCCAGTCATGTGACTTGTGCCTGCACTTTAGGAGAGAAATGCTTTCTGGCAGGCTGCTGTTTTTCCTTCTGAATGTAACTGAATGTGTCTCAGTGGGACATGGGTTTTTACTATTGAGTGTTGTTCTTAGATCTACCAGGCAGTTGTTATCTTGTGTTAGGGAGCTGTTATCTGGTTAACTTCCCATTGTTCTTTTGTTTGGCTGCTGGGGGGGGGGGAAGGGAGGGGGTGATATCACTTCAACTTGCAGTACAGCAGTAAAGAGTGACTGAAGTTTATCAGAGCACAAGTCACATGACTTGGGCAGCTGGGAAATTGACAATATGTCTAGCCCCATGTCAGATTTTAAAATTAAATATAAAAAAATTTGTTTGCTCTTTTGAGAAATGGATTTCAGTGCAGAATTCTGCTGGAGCAGCACTATTAACTGATTCATTTTGAAATGTTTTTTTTCCCATGACAGTATCCCTTTAAATTGTTATTGCATTTTCCTGTCAAGAAAATATTCAAATTACCACATGTGGCAAAGCCTTTTGTAAAAAAATGTATCTATTACCTGGATGCATTTCTTTTGAAATTTAAGTTGAAGTTTAACTGTATGGGATGGCTTTTAAAAGCGAATTCATCATTTATGGGGCTGGGTGCAAAGTGCTAAAAATAGGATGCAAACCATTTTGCACCCAGTCCAACACTTAGCCAAAAGGTGAAAGTTTTTGTGCTTCAGACCTGTGAGACCATTTTATAAATGAAACCTGTACTTACACAACAGCAGGATGGGGGCAGAAGCTGCTTGTGATGTAATAGCTTTTCACTTGTTTTAGTGATAAGCGGTTCTTAGTAAACTTAAAACAGCAGGATGTTGGAAGAAAACCTGTAAGGCAAAGACAAAATAGTTACTTTTTTTCCAAATATTTTATAGTTTTCTTTTAAGTTTTTTTAGTCTTTAAGTCTTAAAGTTTGGTTTCCAATTAACATAAACAGAAAAGATAAAGTACATTAGTTCCTAGGTACAGTAATGGAGAAAAGCTCATAGACATCTAGATTTTATATTTAGTATTATTATTATTATTACAGGTATGGGATCCATTATCAGGAAAACTATTATCCAGCAAGGTCTGAAATACAGGAAGGCCTTCTAACACAGACTTTTTTAATGAAATAATTAAAAAAATTTTCCTCAACTACAAGCTACTAAAACATTAGTTTGTACTTCATCCTAGCTAAAATATAATTAATCTGTATGGAGGCAAAACAATCCTATTGGGTTTATTTAGGGGCACATTTACCTAGGGTCGAATATCGAGGGTTAATTAACCAAATTGAAATCCTTTGACTTCGAATATCTAAGTCGAAGGATTTAGCCCAATTCATTTGATCGAACGATCGAAGGAATAATAGTTAGATTGAACGATTAAATCCTTCGAATCGAACGATTTGAAGGATTTTAATCCATCGATTGAAGGATTATCCTTCGATCAGAAAAACCTTGTAAACCTTCCCCAACAGTGGCCTCGGTAGGTTTTAGGTGGCGAACTAGGGGGTGGAAGTTTTTTTTAAAGAGACAGTACTTCAATTATCGAATGGTCGAATATTCGAACGATTTTTAGTTCGAATCGTTCGATTCGAAGTCAAAGGTCGTAGTCGAAGTAGCCAATTCCATGGTCGAAGTAGCCAAAAAAAACATTTGAAATTCGAACTATATTTCCTCTATTTTCCTCTATTCCTTCACTCGAGCTTAGTGAATGGGCCCCTTAATGTTTAAATGGAAATCCAAATTATAGAAAGATAACAGCTATTTGACATATATTTTCCAAAAGCTCCTCGTGGCGAACTAGGGGGTGAGACTGAATTCGTTGGTAAGCAGTTCACACTGACACTAAAAACGATTTACGGTCTGATTATCTAAAGTGTTGCTTTACTTTGATGTTTCTTACTTTGATACAATCTGACTCCTTCTAATTGATGAACGATACAATGACAGTCTGCTGTTTCCTATTTATTTTAACTCGCTACATTACCATGGAGGTATTTTTTTTCGTATATATATATATAATGGACAATACAACAAAAAGAGATATATTTGACTGCTCTGTACCTTTCTGCATCGAAAATAATGTAATGCAGATAAATCACACAGTATTAATAGTTATTTCTTTTGCAACACATACTATGATTGTACACTACTATTTTGTATTGCTTTATTTTTTGTATTGATTATTGTGTATTAAATATGCGGACTTGTGAAGATGAATTAAAGCTTCTTTATTTCTCAAAAATTAACAATGCATAATGTCCTTACTACTTTCGTGCCCAAAGGCACTTCCTCAGAGTATAACATTTCTTTTTCACACATAAAACTTTTATGTGTGAAAAATAAATGTTATACTCGGTAGTAAGGACATTATGCATTGTTAATTTTTGAGAAATAAAGAAGCTTTAATTCATTTTCACAAGTCCGCATATTTGGTATATGTGTTGTTGAGAGGAAGTTCCGTGGCCAGGGAACAAGATACGGACATGTGATTGTCTTGAACCAATCAGCGCAACACTGGTGAGAAATTTGTATTGATTATTGTGTATTGCCTTATTTTTGGTCATAATATATCACTTGTAGATTTCTGTAATATTTTGTTTTTTTGGTTTTCTGCATTTTAGTGGTTTTGGTTTATGTTTTTCTGTGAGTTTTCTGTATTGATGGATACTTTGCATAATTAATTAATTCACTTTATGATGTCACTTCCACTTTTTCCTGCCACTGGGGGTTTAAAGGTTGATTTGAGTTTGTACAGTATATGCACTTGGAGAAAGGTCAGATTGCAGACCGAAACGTTAGTTCTTGTCTCACTTGAAATAAAAACCTTTTATTTTTTCATAAGTCCTGACTGTGCGGACCCTCTCTTCTGGCTATATATATATATATATATATATATATATATATATATATATATATATATATATATATATATATATATATATATATATATAGACAGATACAAGATTCCTCTGCACTCATCCCATTATCAATATTTCCCTGGTTACTATGGCAGCACTCACACTTTTGGGTATTCCCCGCCCCCGCTTTCAATAGGACAGAACTATCAATTAACTAATTAATTAACCATGCTTATATATACCCCTTCTTACCCTCAGACTGGTGTCTTTTTTCTGTCCTCGCTTTCTTGGAGCCCTTTTTAGGGATAAGGATTTTTCTTTTGTGGCTCACGTGGACCCAGTTTTGGGACCTTTACCTGGGAAGTTTTGCCTCTCTTCCTGGTTGGGCTGTGCAGAGTGTTTCCTCCCAGAGGAGATCAGCCAGCCAAATCCCCGTTATTAGGCAGCCCGGGGATTCAGGGTGTATTATTGCCTGTGTCCCAGACCAGGTTATGGGCGGCACTATTAGGATTCCTTTCTGTGGGCGTAAGTTGCGGCTTGCGTTCCAAAAGACGGAAGTGACGTTTCAGAAGGGAACTAGGTGAGCACAGTTGCGAAGGCGCACTTCCGCATGTGACGTCATTGTGTTGCGACGCGGATGCGGTTGGCGCTGGTTTGGCGCGGAAAATTCGTTTGTGCAGATCGTTTCTTTGAATCAGATCGTTTTCTTTGAAAGTGGATAAAGAATAATCGTATTGTTTCTTCTATTCAGGTAGTTTAAAAGGAGTTTATTGTGCATGAGAATTGTTTTTTTTTTTTCTATGCTGTTAGTTAATCTAGATTTTTGTTTTAGAAATGACTTCTTTACCGCAAGTGCCTAGTAGCCCAGAAAATACTGCCAGTGATATTAGGAGGTGAGCCACTATTTGGTAAGTGTTTGGGTAAAAGAGTGCTTATGGGTTATTAACATTATTATTATGTTATTTTTCAGTGTGCCTATCCCCAGAAAAGCGATCTCTAAAGAGAAGCATAGAGTCTGTGTGGCCTGCGACAATCCAGCACTTAAACACTCAAAATTGTGTGATCGCTGTACCAGAAGATTGGCAGGAGACGCTGCGGCGGATACGGCAGATGTGATGAAATGGATTAGAGAGGCTGTGACAGAGGGAGTCAAACTGGCCACTAGAAGAGTCAGAGAAGAAGATACTTTTGGGCATTCTTCACAGTTGCCAACTACAAGCTTTTCTTCAGGCTTCCAATCACCAATAGATTCAGATGATGAAGAGCTTATGGAAGATGGGAGTAGTTCAGCTTTTGAGTTTACGCTGGTAGAACCTTTAATAAGAGCAGTGAGGGAACAATTGGAACTTCCAGAAACAACAGAAAAACAGCCAGTTTCTTCAAATCCCTTTAAATTTTTGAAGAAAGACAAAGCAACTTTTCCTCTTCATGAAGTAATTAATGAAGTTATAGTGAAAGAATGGATTAAGACAGATGCAAGAATTCCGATTCCACAGAAAGTACAGAAATTATATCCTTTTGCAGCAGAAGAAGAACTAATTTGGAACAAGCCACCTAATGTTGATGCAGCTGTGTCGCGACTATCGAGAAAGACTTTATTACCTGTAGAAGACGTAGTTTCATTTATGAATCCCATGGATAAAAAGATGGAAGCCTCATTAAAGAAGACTCACTTGGCCTTGGGAGCTACTTGTAGACCAGCTCTTGCTTTGACTTCGGTGTCAAGAGCTATGAAATTATGGTTACATAATATCGAGACGGCTTTAAAGGAAGGTGTTGATAGAAGAAGTATTATTGATGCACTAGATGAATTGAAGCTATCTACAGATTTTGTCACGGAGGCTTCGGTGGATCTAGTTAGATCCTCTTCTAGAGCTATGGCTTTATCAGTGGCCGCAAGAAGGGCTTTATGGCTGAGATCCTGGAATGCAGACAAATCGTCAAAGGTGAATTTGTGTAATTTGCCTTTTGAAGGGCAGATGCTTTTTGGGTCAAAGCTGGATGAAATTATAAAGTCTGTAACAGGGGGAAAGAGTGTGTTCTTGCCACAGGAAAATAGATCTTTTCGACATTCAGATTTTAGATCAAGTAGATCTTCCTTTCGAGATAAAGCTTCCAGTAGAGAACACATTCAATCAAGATCGACAAGAGGAAATGAACAAAGTAGCCATTGGAGAGGAGGGCAATACTCTCTATTTAAGGCGCAGAGAGGTAGAGGAGTCGTTTCCAAACCAGCTAGGAAATTTTGAAGGTTTGACAGCTCAAAACTCAAAAATACCCAGAAGATTAAATCAATTTGCATAAGTTTGGGCGAAGTCGATAAAAGATCAGTGGGTGTTGCAGGTCATAAGTCAAGGATATTATCTAGAATTCGAAAAGACTCCAATTCACAATCATTTTGTAATGTCAAGGATTCCCAGGCACAGGGAACAGAGGGAGATGATGAACAATTATATACTCCAGCTATTACAGGACGGAGCTATTCGACCAGTCCCACAACAATTTCAGGGAGAAGGAATTTATTCAACTCTATTTATGCTACGCAAAAAGACGGGGGATTCCGACCAGTACTGGACCTAAGGCCGGTAAATGTATTTTTGAGAATAAGAAGATTCAGAATGGAATCAATTTTTTCAATTGTGAAGGAAATTCAAGTCGGAGATTGGCTACTATCCTTAGACTTAAAGGATGCGTATTTCCATGTCCCCATAGTAACTTCACATCAGAAATTTCTGAGGTTTGCGATAGACCAAGAAAATCATTATCAATTCACATGCCTCCCGTTTGGATTAGTGACTTCACCTCGAGTTTTTTCAAAGATTCTTCAGTCCCTCATTGCAGAAATCAGAAAACTGGGAATACAAATATTCCATTATTTAGACGATATCCTAATGAAGTCTCGAGATCCCGAAATGTTACTTCTGCAGAGGGATTATGTCATACAATTTTTACAGACACATGGCTGGATTCTCAATCTAGAAAAAAACCAGTTGACACCTACTCAGGATTTGGTATATCTGGGAGCCAGGTTTCTGACAAACCAAGCATTAGTAGTTCTTCCAGAGGAAAAGAAAGAGAAGATCAAGTTAGCTATTTGGAATCTAATAAGAAAATCATCCTGTTCAGCCAGAGAGATAACACGCGTTTTGGGTCTTCTGACCTCAACTTTTCCAATGTTGAAATGGGCGAGATGGCATGTCAGACCCCTACAGAAAATGTTTTTGAACCAGTGGAATACAAGATTACAGGATTGGAATCAGAAGATACTGGTTCAGACTCAAGTAAAAGAAGAAATGAAGTGGTGGTTAAGCGAAAAGAAGTTAGCACAAGGTCAAGTGCTAAAAGAAATCAAATGGAAAATTCTAACTACAGATTCCAGCCCTTGGGGCTGGGGGGCGCATATAGAGGATACATATCTGCAAGATCGATGGTCGAACAGAGAGAAGACACTGCCTGCCAATGTGTTAGAATTGAGAGCAGTGTGGAGAGCGATTCGGAGGTGCAAACACCTATTGAGAGGAACATCGCTGTTAGTGAAAATAGACAACAGGGCAGCTGTTGCTTATATAAAGAGACAAGGGGGAACACACAGCAAGAGTCTCATGGCAGAGCTGCATCCCATAATGTGTTGGGCAGAGGAGAATTTGCAAGATATAACAGCTCTATATCTCCCGGGGAAGGAGAATGTGATTGCGGACTTCCTCAGCCGCTCGAGGATAGACAGACACGAGTGGGAACTACACCAACAAGTTTTCTCTCAAATTGTGAAGAGATGGGGCAAACCGATGGTAGATTTAATGGCAAGTCCAATCAATCGGAAAGTCGAGAAATTCTTTTCCAGGTATCAATGTCCCCAGGCAGTAGCAACAGATGCTTTCCAACAATCATGGAGCAAGGATCTTCTTTACATATTTCCTCCCATACCGTTAATTCCTCAAGTATTGAGGAAAATCAGGGCGGACAGGGCAAATGTTATAGCCATCATCCCAGACTGGCCAAGGAGATTTTGGTACCCGTTACTGAAGTCGATGTCAGTAGAGAAACCTTTTCAACTGCAGCAGAGAGCAGATCTGTTGATGCAGGGGCCATTGAGGCATCCTTGCCCAAGAAAATTGTGCCTCAAAGCTTGGAGGTTGAAAGGAAGAGGTTGAGTAAAGAAGGATTTTCAGATTTGGTGATAAGTACCATGATGTCAGCTAGAAAATTCTCAACAAATAGAACTTACGATAGAGTCTGGCAAGTATTCTCACAATGGCTATTATCAAAGGGTTATGATGCCGAACAGTTGACGACGGCCCAAATCCTGGATTTCTTACAAGCAGGTTTCGATAAGGGACTCGGTTTAAGGACACTAAAACTACAGGTGTCAGCAATCTCAGCCTTAACTGGAGTGCAATGGTCCAAGGAAGATAGTATAACAAAATTTATGGCAGGAGTAATGCATTTAAGACCTCCAGTAAGAGTATTGTCGGCCACGTGGGATTTGCCTTTAGTTTTACAGGCTCTTACAACGAAACCGTTTGAACCAATAGAAGAGATTTCAGAAGTAAATCTTACATTGAAAACTCTTTTTCTTACAGCGATAACCTCTTCAAGGAGGGTGAGTGATTTACAAGCACTATCAGCAGAACCGCCCTTCACACTCATTCAACCACATCAAGTGGTTTTAAGGCCGGTTCCAGAATATCTTCCTAAAGTGGTTTCTACTTTTCATTTGAATCATGAGTCAATTTTACCAAGCTTCTTTTCGCAGCCTACTTCAAGTCAAGAGGAAATATGGAGTACTCTAGATTTAGTCAGATGTATTTCGACTTATTTGAAGAGATTGAAGGAATGGAGAAAATCTAACAAATTATTTGTAGTCCCAGAAGGGAACAGAAGAGGACAAGCAGCTTCCGTGTCTACGTTAAGTAGATGGATAGTTAAATGTATTCACATGGCCTACGAGGCAGTAGGTCATAAAGCTCCAAAAGGGGTGAAGGCCCTCTCCACGAGGGCATTGAGTTCTTCTTGGGCCTTTCAGGCAGAAATCACTTTGGAGCAAATATGCAAGTCTGCATCATGGTCTTCAGCTAATACGTTTTTGAAGCATTATCATGTTGATTTATTTTCTCCAAATGATTCTTTATTTGGTAAAAAAGTATTGGAAGCAGTAAAAACTGCAAAATAAAAACCGATACTCTGCCTTGACTGTTGGTATTATGTAATTTCCCACCCTGTCTGACTGCTAAGGTACTGACCCAAAAGTGTGAGTGCTGCCATAGTAACCAGGGAAAACAAAAAATTCATTTCATACTTACCGTAATTTTTGTTTCCTGGTTACTATGGGCAGCACTCAGGGGCGCACCGCCAATGAGGCGAGCTGAGACGCTCGCCTCAGGCGGCAACGCCGGAGCGGTTTCCAGGGGCGGCAAAAAGCCGCTCCTGCACCTTTAAGAGCCGAATTTCCGGTTTTTAAACCAGAAATTCGGCTTTACGAATGCGAGAGAGCGCAATTGCGCTCTCAGCATTAGTGTTCCTGCCTCCCCTCCCGACAGGTAAGTCGGCGAGGGGGGGCGGCATTGCAGGAGCCGCCTCAGGCGGCCCTAAGGTACAAATCGGCACTGGCAGCACTCATGCTGAACCCTCCCAAAGAAATTCCTAAAGCTCGGACTTAAAAGAAACCAGTCTGAGGGTAAGGAGGGGTATATATAAGCATGGTTAATTAATTAGTTAATTGATAGTTCTGTCCTATTGAAAGCGGGGGCGGGGAATACCCAAAAGTGTGAGTGCTGCCCATAGTAACCAGGAAACAAAAATTACGGTAAGTATGAAATGAATTTTTTGTTATTTAAGACAGAGACATTTTGTGCTTACTGCTACTGAAAAATGCCTTACCCTTTAAACAAAACAGGGATTATATATATATCATCATCGTCATCATTTATTTATATAGCACTGACAAGATACGCAGTGCTTTTATATATATATATGTGTGTATATATATATATATATATAACTTGTCAAGATGGACCAGCACTCCAGTTTGTTCAATCAAACGTGAATATTTATTTGAATAGTCACTCTCGTGTCCAACGTTTCGGCCCACATCTGGGCCTTTATCAAGGATGTGTGAGAGTGATAGTGAAAACATTTAAATACTTAAAATGTGGGCGTGTACATGACATCATTACCAATCAAATTAGTGCAAGTTCGTGAATGTGATTACATACTCTTTCTGTGTTTTTCCACTCTATGTCCTTCTCAAATTGTGCCACAAGATGTCGCTATTTTCAATCATTTTCATGTGTTATACAATTTTGTGCTAAACAAATTATATAAAGTAAATAAAGTATATAAAGTGTATAAAATGTACATCTTGTGATTGTGAGTACAATATACATGGCAATAAAAAGGTTAAAAAATAAAGCACCTTACAGGTATCTTGATAATCTGCTTGTTATGTCCCAATACAGCAAAAATTAAAGTCAACATCTAGAGAAAAGGAAAATCATATTTATGTTATTATATACATTGTTACCATCTTCAGTAAACTATGTTACAAATTCATCTCTGTTTTTGTCTTATTTGGCTACTTTATATGTCGCTGTCTATCGGGACTGTGGGAGATTCCAATCAATCTAGGAAACAATCGAGATTTAACTGCCCATTTAAGCCCTTCGGTGTCACGCAATCCAACTGATGGATCCAGAAGGCTTCTCTTCTGAGTAGCTCCTTACCATAATCTCCCCCTCTTGATCTCTTTAGTATTTGTTCAATAGGCATACACTTAAAGGTTGCGGCACTGTGCCCTGCCTCTGCCCAGTGTTTAGCCACTGGTTGCTGGGAGATGTCCTGCTTTTTGTCTTTCTTTTTCTCTGCTCTGTCAGGATCCAGGGCTGCTCGTATGCTTGCTCTATGCATAGCAATACGTTCCCTCAATTGCCTGACCGTCTTGCCACAATACACCATACCACAGGGGCACTTGATTATATATACCACCATCTGTGATTCACATGTCATCCTTTGCTTTATGGCGTACTTCTTACCTGTTCTTGGGTGTGTGAAGTGTTGTCCCTGTATTAGGGTTCCACATGTCACACAACCAGTGCATTTATAAACCCCTGGTCTTTCTGACAGAAAGTGTTGCACCCTTGGTTTTTGATATTTATCCATAGGGTCAGAGGGGCTCAGAGTCTCCTTCAAATTGTTGCCCCTTTTGTAGCTAAATTTGGGTCTCACGGGTAAGTTTTTGGAAATTGTTTCATCTGAGGCTACTAGTGGCCAATGTTTCACTACACTCTTTTTAACCAGTGTACTGTTTGTGTCATATTGGCTAACATAGTAAAGATCTTTTTTGTCTGTTTTACTTTGATTTTTTCTGGGCCACTCTTTCAAAACCTCTTGGCGATCAAGTGAAAGTGCCCAGCGCCTCGTATCTGTCAACAATTTCTCTGGGTAGCCCCTTTCCTGAAACTTTTTCTGCATTTTCTCCAAGTCCCTCTCTCTTCTATCTAACACACTGTCTATCCTGATCACTCTCAGCATTTGCGACTTCGGAAGAGAGTCTAGTAGGTGCCTAGGATGGTTACTGTGGTAATGCATTAAAGTGTTCCTGTCTGTAGGTTTGGTATAAATACATGTCTGCAACGAGTTTCCTTCTTTATACACCTCTACATCCAAGAAATGCATACATTGCTGGTCATATTGCATGGTGAATTTCACAGGGCTCTCCAAATTGTTTAGTTGTTTCACCATTGTTTCTAGGTCCCCAATGGGTCCCAACCATATAAAGAACAGATCATCGATGTACCTCCTATAGAAGGCACCATGTTGTCTGTATAGGGGATGGTTCAATATCTGTTCTTTTTCAAATTTGTACATGTATGCATTTGCATAGGCTGGGGCCACTTTGGACCCCATTGCTGTCCCTGTCCCCTGTACATAAAAATCGTTTTCGAACTTGAAATAGTTCTTGTATAACACAAATTGCAATAGTGCTAACAGGAATTCAATTGGAGGCCCCTTATACAATACATTTTCAGTGATCAATTCTCGCACTGCCTCAACACCTGCATCATGTGGGATGCACGTGTAGAGGCTTTGTACGTCCATTGTCACTAGTGTCATGTGTGCAGTCTCAAGATGAATACTCTGTATAACCTGCAAAAAATCAGTGGTATCTTTCACATAACCATAAACACTCTGAATGCACGGTTGCAGTATATCATCCAAATACTCCGCTATGCCTTCGTTTAGTGATCCTCTGGAGGAGATTATGGGTCGCCCAGGTGGTCTCTGTGCATTCTTGTGGATCTTAGGTAGTGTATATATAACTGGCCGAACTGGACATGCCGGTAAAAAATAATTGTACATATCATCTGTGATCCATCCATTACTTACAGCTATCCTCAAAATGCTGCCTAGTTCTCCTTTAAATTTGTCCGTGGGGTCAAAAGTTAGCTTTTGGTATTTCGATACATCCGACAACTGGTCTAAAAGTTCACATTTGTAGTAGCTGTAATCCATGATTACAATTCCCCCACCTTTATCGGCAGTTTTGATTATGATATCCTTATTCCCTTTAAGGGATTTCATAGCCTCCCTCTCGACAAGGGTGAGATTACCTCTCCATTTATGCTTATGTTTTTGGTAAGCAGACATATCTACATCCAACATGCGATTAAATGTCCTGATGGATGGATTTAAGCTTACAGGGTCATATTTGCTCTTTGGTTTGAATTTACCTAGGATGTGTGGCCTTTCCCCTTCTGCAGCTAAGTTATTCCCATTAAACATTTCCAGCTGAGGGGATCCTATATCCACAGGGTCCACATCTCTATTGTCGCTGGTTATCCCTCCATTCTTTGGGCATTGTGGTGGGGGGGCTGCACTACAGAATCGCTCTCTAAGTCTTAGCTGGCGAGAAAACTTATAGTTATCAACAGTATGTGTAAACGTGTTTCCACTCACCATTGGGACGAATCCTAATCCTTTTTGCAGCAGTCTGGCATCCGCATCGGTAAGCTGGTAAGAGGATAGATTGAATATTAGGTCTTTCTCCTTGTCGGCATTCGTTGTCGCTGAGGTTGCGCTTCTGCTTGGGTGCTTCCGACCCCCACGGCGGGTGGCTTTCCTGGGTCCTTGGTGTTGCTCTGGCGCTCTCCTAAAAAAGGAACCTGGGCGTTTGGCGATCCTCTTGCGCTTGGTTCTCCTTCGCTGTCTGAGGCTGCGCTGGTTGCCGATCGTGCCGGAGATCTCCGTGTTCTCCATTCTCCTCTGCGTCGCCGTGGCTCCGCTCCTTGCTGCCAGCGGTGTACCGAGTTCTCTTTGTAATCCTGTATGACTCGTAACCGCTTGGCACTTTTGAACGCTAGGAGCTCCGATCTATGTCTGCTGATCTGTTCCTCCAGTCGCCCCAGCCAGTCTGTTTCTTTATCGCTCTGTAGAGTCTTCAGATGAGCGCTCTCGAAGCTTGCGAGGTCACTTCGGGTCAGCCTAAGTTCGCGACCTGCTTCTTCTATTACAAGCAGCATCAAGTCCAATGAACATCTGTCCAACACTTGGCACCAACGCCTGCAGAAGTCAGGGTTGTTCCGCCCCAAGGTTGGTGTATTATTAATCCTGAAACCTCTGGGTACTCTGCTTTCTCTGTAATAGTCGGAAAGGGAAACTCCGTGTAGATGGAGTTCTGTCTCCTTTCTCTTGAGGCGTAGCAGCTCGTGGTATGTTTCCTTAGGCCCCAATTTGCCAAACGCTTCCTCATAGGTTTCAGTGAACAGTATCCTCTCGATTTGTTCCTTTGTGAAATTCTCCCCTTGTGTACAAGCTGGTTTGGGGTTGTTGTCATCCATGCCCTTCGTAATTGGGTCTTAGGTCTCGATGTATTGGATAGGGGGTGCAATGGTACAAAATGAGGGATCTCCCCAATATGTATAAGCTTCAGAAAGTACCTGCACTTTAACCCTCTCAGTTCGTGGTGGGTGCCCGGTCAAATGGTATTATGCAACTTGTCAAGATGGACCAGCACTCCAGTTTGTTCAATCAAACGTGAATATTTATTTGAATAGTCACTCTCGTGTCCAACGTTTCGGCCCACATCTGGGCCTTTATCAAGGATGTGTGAGAGTGATAGTGAAAACATTTAAATACTTAAAATGTGGGCGTGTACATGACATCATTACCAATCAAATTAGTGCAAGTTCGTGAATGTGATTACATACTCTTTCTGTGTTTTTCCACTCTATGTCCTTCTCAAATTGTGCCACAAGATGTCGCTATTTTCAATCATTTTCATGTGTTATACAATTTTGTGCTAAACAAATTATATAAAGTAAATAAAGTATATAAAGTGTATAAAATGTACATCTTGTGATTGTGAGTACAATATACATGGCAATAAAAAGGTTAAAAAATAAAGCACCTTACAGGTATCTTGATAATCTGCTTGTTATGTCCCAATACAGCAAAAATTAAAGTCAACATCTAGAGAAAAGGAAAATCATATTTATGTTATTATATACATTGTTACCATCTTCAGTAAACTATGTTACAAATTCATCTCTGTTTTTGTCTTATTTGGCTACTTTATATGTCGCTGTCTATCGGGACTGTGGGAGATTCCAATCAATCTAGGAAAGGTAATCTAGGTCAGGCAATTGAGGGAACGTATTGCTATGCATAGAGCAAGCATACGAGCAGCCCTGGATCCTGACAGAGCAGAGAAAAAGAAAGACAAAAAGCAGGACATCTCCCAGCAACCAGTGGCTAAACACTGGGCAGAGGCAGGGCACAGTGCCGCAACCTTTAAGTGTATGCCTATTGAACAAATACTAAAGAGATCAAGAGGGGGAGATTATGGTAAGGAGCTACTCAGAAGAGAAGCCTTCTGGATCCATCAGTTGGATTGCGTGACACCGAAGGGCTTAAATGGGCAGTTAAATCTCGATTGTTTCCTAGATTGATTGGAATCTCCCACAGTCCCGATAGACAGCGACATATAAAGTAGCCAAATAAGACAAAAACAGAGATGAATTTGTAACATAGTTTACTGAAGATGGTAACAATGTATATAATAACATAAATATGATTTTCCTTTTCTCTAGATGTTGACTTTAATTTTTGCTGTATTGGGACATAACAAGCAGATTATCAAGATACCTGTAAGGTGCTTTATTTTTTAACCTTTTTATTGCCATGTATATTGTACTCACAATCACAAGATGTACATTTTATACACTTTATATACTTTATTTACTTTATATAATTTGTTTAGCACAAAATTGTATAACACATGAAAATGATTGAAAATAGCGACATCTTGTGGCACAATTTGAGAAGGACATAGAGTGGAAAAACACAGAAAGAGTATGTAATCACATTCA
Organism: Xenopus laevis; assembly: GCF_017654675.1. NCBI lineage: Eukaryota > Metazoa > Chordata > Amphibia > Anura > Pipidae > Xenopus > Xenopus laevis. The sequence goes on from NC_054374.1 coordinate 89,166,329, forward strand.
CGAACTTGCACTAATTTGATTGGTAATGATGTCATGTACACGCCCACATTTTAAGTATTTAAATGTTTTCACTATCACTCTCACACATCCTTGATAAAGGCCCAGATGTGGGCCGAAACGTTGGACACGAGAGTGACTATTCAAATAAATATTCACGTTTGATTGAACAAACTGGAGTGCTGGTCCATCTTGACAAGTTGCATAATACCATTTGACCGGGCACCCACCACGAACTGAGAGGGTTAAAGTGCAGGTACTTTCTGAAGCTTATATATATATATATATATATATATATATATATATATATATATATATATATATATATATATATATATATATATATATATATGCTGTTAAAGACCATTAAATAATTCAAAGGACAATCAGAAATCATGGTAGAAAGAATATCATTATTTCCATTATGCTAAAGTTGTAGTTTTACATATGTAGGAAAAAACATCAGACTTACCACACTGAACCTGGGAGCAGCAGGCAGTTAGCAGAAGAAGAGAAAGAACAGCCAGAGAGATCTGCATGTTAGCAGCTTGGAGTGACTTTCAGAACAGGCAGATGTTCAGCAAGATCTGACTCTCTTATGTGGCCCCCAGTCTCTATTTATGCTCTATATAGAGGGCCAGGAAAACCCCAAGGAAAATCCAAGTTACTTTTATGCATGAAGTCATTGCAGCACTTCTCCAAAAAGTCAATTCAGACACTGAAAGGAAACAGAGTGTCTCTGTGCTTAAAGCTGATGCAGCAGGAATTTTGTTTCGGTTTCACAAATTGCAACATTCCTGACAGGGACCTAAGGAGTCTGGTAACCCTGCAGTGTAAAATATACCATTCAATAAAATGACTTCATGTTCCCCCATCCCTAGATACAAAATACCTAGTAAAATTCAGCCGTGGTGAGACACATTATTTCTTAATGCATGTCATAAACAACAATGGTGCATTAGTTCTGACTCTTCTGAGAGGTGTTCCAGTTCCCTGCTGAAGAGTGCTTTGTGAATGAAAATTAATTGCAGAAACTGATGCAATATAGTGCTGTTTGTTTAGGGTTAATAATATACTTTATATCTTGCAAATACAAAACCTCCAGTTATTGACTAATTTGAGCTACACAGATATAAAAAGATATATATGGAAGATATAAAAGGGACGGTATGGGTTCATGGCTACAAAAGTAAGAATATTTAAAAAAATATAGGGCTGTGGTAGTTTACATACAGACTAATGTTTCCTAATGTATCCTTTATAAAGTAATTCATATCTCAGCCACTTTTTCATGTTTAGCTAGATCAGACACTAAGGATTCTTTGATACGTTTAACAGGAATAATTTAGAGATATGCAATAGATTTCCTGGTTGCTCCAGTAATTAGGAATTTGGAAAACTGGATACAAGCTAGCACTGCAGGTGCAAGATACCAGTGATGAGATTTCTGGAACACAGTTTGTACAAGTGCAGAAAAGTATCCTGACATGATATTTAAATCCCGTTCAGTCTTTATTTTTTCTATTTATCTGGGCTGGTGATGAGGGAAAGTTACTGTCAATAAACCAATAAAGGCGCTATTCATTTTATGTTGTTTTTGGACATAACATTAGTAATCTTATGAGTTTTTCAGCAGATCACTCTACTATAATTAACGTGCATATATGAAGTCTGGTTAGGGCAGTGTTGGGTAAGGCAAGTGCTCTGTGAAGTCGAAATACTTTGCGCACGACCACACGCGCTTCCTCGGTTGCGCACGGTAACGCACAATTACGCATGTGCGTCCTCGGTTGCGCATGGTTACGCACCGTTACGCATGTGCGTCCTCGGTTGCGCACGGTTACGCACAATTACGCACGTGCGTCCTCGGTTGCGCACGGTTACGCACAAGTACGCATGTGCGTCCTCGGTTGCGCACGGTTGACGCACATTACGCACGTGCGTCCTCGGTTGCGCACGGTTACGCACAATTGCGCATGTGCGTTCTCGGTTGCGCACGGCTACGCATGGTTGCGCGCCGTTGCGCACAGCTGTGGTGGGGATCTAAGTTGCCAACGTCCAGCCGGGTTGCCTGGGGCAACTGACACACCTCGCCCGGCACTGACTTATGGGTATGGGAAACAAATTGTACAGCGTGTCTCCAAAATGTACTGGGAAATGTCTTCTCTTATACAAAGCCTTTACTGTCCTGCTCATGCTCACATCGAAATTATCTGCTGAGATGGAAACTGAATTCTGAAAGCTATTTATGTTGTACAGCTGAGTTTCTGGTTTATTTACAGCTTAAACTATGGAACAGCTGACACATTGGCCTAAATGACTAAGCTAACGTTTAAAAACCATGAATACCTTTAAGGGTTGATTCACCTTTAAATAAACTACAAACATTAGTATAATGTAGAGAGTGATATTCTGAGTTTTTATTTTTTATTATTTGTGGTTTTTGCATTATTTAGATTTGTATCCAGCAGCTCTCCAGTCCAGTTTATACAAGGAAGCTCATCACTAGTCAATTGGCCACTGCTAGACATTCTTGACAAAATGCAACCACTTACTGGGGAAAAAGTAAGACAAGCCTTCCTAGACCTGATGCCTTATTACAAAGGTAATACCCAGGAACCTTGATTTAGCCTATCACAGCAGTATACATATTTTAAAAATAAAAAATAGGCTTAAAACAGTTCAAAACAGCTATTCTAAGTTGCCACCTATTTTACAAGCCTCTTAGCCATTCACCATTTATTTTCAGTGTAAAGAATGTCTTGTACACATTTTGGTGAAAATAGGTGAAATAGTGACTGCTTGAACCATAAAGGTAACAGGTGTAGCATCACTTCATAGTATCATGGGCCTATTTAAATTAATGCCTATGCCTAGGCATAGAGGCGGGGCAGACAATATTTGATTGACAGCTGAGATTTTTAAATGAGCTTACAGCAGCTATGAATGCTTTAATAAAAAATAGAAATTTGATTTCATGTTTAATTTGAAAAGGACTTTTATTATACAAATTTTTGTGTCTGGGTGACAGGTCCACTTTAAATAATAATTTTTTTTTAAAAAAAATGATTTCTTTTTTCTCTGTGATAATAAAACATTACCTTGTACTTGATCCCAACTAAAACATAATTAATCCTTATGTGACGCAAAACAATCCTATTTTGTTTAATTAACGTTTAAGTGATTTTTTTAGTAGACTTAAGGTACTGTATGGAGATCCAAATTACAGAAAGATGCCTTATCCGGAAAAATCTTGACTGTTATGGATAATCGGTCCCATTACTGTTATATACCGGTACTTTTTTTGTTGTGTAATTTGATGGATTTAAAAAAGCAGTATTTGTTATAATTGTGTTTAGTTTGAATTAATGCCAAGAGCAGATATTCAAATAGAATTTCCCAACTCAGCCTGACCAAACCATAAATATGCATTCCAACTTCTAGCTGTAATATCTGACCCAAAGTAATAGCTGTATGGGTAGTTTCCTGGAATACTAAAGTGGTATTCACTAATTGTGGATATATAAAGCAAGTCCTAGAAGATGATGGATGATATTAAGACACTCCCCCTTTAAAACTACACCTATACCAAGGATTGCCAATATTATTTAGGCCCTACATATATGTTTATATTTGCTTTCTTTCCATTTATCCCTCGTTCCTCTCTACTTTATCTTTTGTTATGACAATTCCTTCTTACTCTTCCACTATCTACTTTAACATTTCTTTTATTTCACTTTTCCACATTCTAGTGCCAATTCTCATTCCTTTCCCACTTTTTTTTCCTTCTCTGTCCTGTATTTCTCACCCTCTGTCCAAGTTTCTCTCCTCTTTACATTTCCTTTTATGCTTCCCAATTTACCCTCCTCAGTCCTCTTTTGAACTTCTTCAACCTGACATTGAACACAAATGCCTTGTAAAGCAAATGCAGGTAATACACATTTGAAAGATCTATATATTAACATTTGTATAGACTGTGATCAAGATAATTTTTGGTTTTACGGAGCTTGAATGACCTTGTGAAAAACTCACTGAAACGTTGGAACAGTTTGTAATGCTGCTAGTGATAACAATCAAAATAAAAGACTGAACTCTATTCTGAAACTTTAATAAAGGCCACCGCTTATTTTGTTCTTTCAGAACAACCAAAAACATAGTAGACTCCAGAGTTTTCACTATGCTGCTGCTCTGCATTTGCTGGGCTATATAATATAACAAAAACCTCCCAAGGTATATACACATCATATACAGTAGAACTAAGGAGAAACTCGACTAATACATTTGCAAGAACATTTTACTATACCATAGGCAGGGGTTCTCCAAAGCAATTTTTCATGTGCACAGAAAAGAATCCATGTATTTTTGGGAATTGAATTGCTTAGTGCACCTTCTTCCTGCTGGTATGAACTGAGTAAAAATCTTGACTTATTTAGTTTACATTTTACCAAGATAATATAATTAGGACAAATATTTGCATTTTAGAATTTCAGGTTCACCATTTTCCTACATCAGTTTAGAAAAAAAACTTTGAATGCCTCAGAACACCATTTTTTAAATGAATTTGACTGGGTGGAAATGACTGTATTTTATTAAAAATGTTTCAAAATTGTGGCTTAGGATGCACATGACTAAGGTATTCTAAATCCAATATCAGTTATTTACATACAACACAGTTTTCTCCCCTCTGAAGCCTCCAGGATCCTTGTCCTATAAGATGCACTGGCAGGAGCAGGGCCAGAACTAAGGGTAGGCAGAAGAGGCACCTGTCTAGGGCGCAAAGATTTGGTGGTGCTGGGCAGGTACCTATTCAAAGATTTTCTGCTTACCCCTAGTCCAGGTCGCTTGCTCGCTTGCTCGCTTGCTGCTCCCCTCTCCTCTAGCACTCTTCCTTCCCGCTATCACTCCCCCTACCTCCCTCCCTTGCCCTTCCCCTTCATTATCCTACCTTATCTTCTTATTGCGCGGGCACACACACAGGGGGGGGGCTTGGTAGCCGACTGAGTGCCTAGGGCGCACTGTTGGCACGGTACGGCCCGGAATGAACTGTGCTGGATAGTTTTGTGTCATCTGCAAACACTGATACATTGCTTACAATACCCTACCTTCATTAATGAACAAGTTAAAAGGTGGACCCAATAGTGATCCCTGAGGGACCCCACTAAGAACCTTACTCCAAGTAGAGAATGTCCCATTAACAACCACCCTCTGTACTCCATCCTGTAGCCAGTTTCCTATCCATGTGCAAACGACTTCATTAAGCCCAACATCTTAGTTTAGAAAGCAGTCGTTTGTGGGGCACGGTATTAAACTTTGGCAAAATCATAGGTGCCATTGTGACTGAACCGGATTCATCTAAAGGAATTTCTGAATAAGTAAGTACTATACATTCTTATTTAACTTACTCATATCCAACAACCACAGTAAGAATTTGCTATTTCTCAAGACACATAAAAATAGAACTGAAGCTCTCTTCAGTATCCACTTGGGAAAGAGTGCATTATTCATGCATTATTCATCTCCTGTGATATCAGTCAATTAAAAGGATAGTTAGCAGGATGTACCAAATTCATTTTTGATGGGTGCACCCATGAGTGTATATGAGGCAGTCACTTGACTTGCAAGTATATTTTGCCTAGAAATAATGTGTGTGTATGGGGTTGTGGTGATCTAAGGGGCAGATTATTATCAAGGGCCGAATTTCAAATATGAAAAACTTCGAAATTTGAATTCAAACAGACCAACCGAAATTAAATCAAATGTTTTTTTTTGGCTGACTAGGTCTATTTTCGATCGAATAGGTCAGTTTTCAATCGAATTTGAATTGTATGAATCAAAGTAATAGCGCATTCGATCAAATTCAAGTCCACCAACTGACTCCAAATGGGTTCTAGGAGGCCCCCCATAGGCTAAAACAGCAATTTGGCAGGTTTTAGATGGTGAATGGTCAAAAGTCGAATTTTTAAAGAGACAATAGATGAATTCTGAAATTCGAATTTTCAATTTTTTTTCAAATTCGAATCAAATTTGGACACAAAAATTAGCTTGAAATTTGAGTTTTTAAAATTCTAATTTTCACTTCGACCTTTGATAAATCTGCCCCTAAGGGCTCTTACTGACAAGCTGTTGAAGCTGCGCTCCCCTGCTTTCCGTTTTTCTGTGTTCAGCCGCAGGGGAGCCAGGAATAGACACATTTAGCTTTTTTCAATGGGGCTGTTCTCACACAGGCGCGTGTAGGCGCTGAACGCAGGTTGAGACGCAACATGCATTTTTCCTGCATTCGGCGCCTACACGCGCCTGTGTGAGTACAGCCCCATTGAAAAACGCTAAATGCGTCTATTCCTGCACTCTCCTGCGGCTGAATGCAGAAAAACGGAAAGCAGGGGAGCGCAGCTTCAACCGCTCATCAGTAAGAGCCCTAAGTGTTTTATTTCCCACTTGCTGAGCTGACAAAACACTCTGAATCCCTCTATGTGTCATGGATATGAAGTTCAATTAGTTGCTCTGTCATAGCCAGTATGGGATATCCCAATCAAGTTAATAAACAAAAAATATGAAGATGAACTGAGCTTCTAAGAAAACGAAAATCTGACAATAGCTAACTATTCATTCCTTTGGTTTTTTGATTGTGGGATATATAGTATTCTCGCTGCTCTTGAAGCTCAGAAAGAAATCGAAAGCTCTTGGTCTAACCAACACTGTGGCGTTGACCATCTGCTAGAAGCACAAAATTTGTACAAAAAAAGAAAGAGAAAAATTGCCAGCACACGGCTTGTTTTTAAAAGTAATTATTTCTTCCTGTGTTTCGTGTACAAATTGTAGCCACACATTGCCTATAGATGCCATTCAGCCTTTAAAACAGGGAATGATATACAGGTGTATGTTAATGGGATGGGGCTTAAAAGCTCCCTGCTTTCTCACTAGAGCTTCTGAGTTAAGGGTAAGTGCACTGTTGGTCTAACTACTCAATCATACTGTTGCCTTGACGTGGCACCTGAGCTTACATATTTTGGCCAAAGTGGTGCTAACACCTCATTTTTTGTAATAATTATTTTTAAAAACAAACATTGCGCTAGCAGTTTCTGCTGCATAGAAAAAATCTCAGAGAACCCCCCAAATACATTAGGGCGACATGGCATTAGTCATGGTTCATTGCACTATGGCCCAGCCTGCAGCTGATGGGGTGCTTGGAGTTGTACTTTAACAACAGCTGACAGTCTGTTTGCCCCAAGCCCAACCACCATTAAAGTGGCCCTAAAGCACATGTTGGAACAAAAGCCCAATGGAAAATCCTGTGTGGAAAAGTGCTGAGGACATCTGAAGGCATTTTTCTGAGCACTGTAAATAGGCTAAAAAGGAGGAAGCTTAACTTTGACTTAATAGAAGTAAGCCGGAAGAACAGTTTCCTAAAATTCTATTTATGAGTTTAATGCTCCATTAGGTCACTTCTCTTTTTGCAATAACGGTATTCTAGTTATCACATTCCAAAAAAATAACTCCCCTAAATGACACCACTAAATGAATTATAATAGCTATATGCAAAATGGTTGCAGCCATTAACTGTAAAATGTAGATTGTAATTTGGACAGGGAACCTTGCCCATTGCTTACACTGAACATTGGCACACACTAAATCCCACACTTACAAAGATCTAGAGGTAACTGCAGGAGCACGAAGACCAAAATGCACATTTAGCTCTGTTAAAGGAGTATTAAACCCTGCTGGGCTGCACTGCACTGCTCAATCAAACATTACTTACTTGTTGATCGACTACAAATCCTAGAGTAATGTAACAAAAAATAAAGGTTGAAGCATGCTGAGAGCTGTAGCAACAGCAAAAACCTTTTGCAGTTTTTGTCTGTGTGACAGTTATTAGTTCCCAGGGAGAGAACAAATAAAAATCACCATATATTCAATGTTATTGCCTGAAAGGAAAAATATAACCCCAAACAATGTAGGTCTCTAAAAGGATATTGCATAAATGGCTCATTTGGAACACCCTGTTTTCATAATAATATTACATTTTGTGTTGTCACTTATTTCCAAGCAGATTTCTAATATTTGGTGTGCTACTTGTGACCTGGGCTACAAAACACTTGTCAGCAACCCCCATGCCCCCTGCTTGTCACCGAACTGTGGTGTTGATGACTTATAATGTGTTATTAATTCAAAGGCTTTATTTATATAAAACTCTCTTTTATATCTGGGCTGTGGGGTATATGGGTTTTATGTTATATATTCCTATTTTTTAGGATCCTTTTAGCCTTGAAATCTAAAATATGATTTTTATTCATTTATGGGGAAATGTAATTAAAATCGCAAAGAGAAAAATAATTTGCACAAATAAGAAAAACTAGCATTTTTCAATGTAATAGTCTTCCTTAGACTGTTCTTGCATTGTGACTTTTAATTGTGCACTTTTAAGCAGTGCTTGAAAGTGGCTTAAAGTTTTGGAGCAAAAAAGAGGTTTTATTATATAGACTGCGCACTGCCACAAACTACAGAATTCACCATCTTTCTTACACTGTCAGAAGTAGTCGCCCTAGTATCAGAAGAAATGGAGTGAACATGACAACTTTTTCAGTAAGACATTTTATTACATACACTGCATATTGGCCAATCTATAAAATTCACAATCTATTTTCCACTGTCAGACGTGATCACTAGCAAAAGCCATATTAAATTTGCACAAAGAAAAAAATTTGTTCACGCAAAGGCATACATTTTTGCATCCATTATCGACTTTCTCCCTGAACTTCATTCCCTTGTATGTACAGCACCAGCCCTGTTCACTGAACCCAATCAAACTGAATTCTTCTAGAAATATTGGAACAAGATAGAGCAGACGCACACCCACGGCAATCTCCTGAAGATAACGCCTGGTGCTCAGTAATATAGGGTACGGCAACCTCAAAATGTAGTCAAGAAACAAAGATACCGGCACACAAGGCTTGCTTGCAGGGAAACCCTTGCTTTAATTCAAAGTGCGGAAGTGCAACGTTTATTATGGAGGGCCTTATTACTGACGAAGTGGGACGACTATTGATCAATGAACACCCAAAAACTCCTCAGATTTACTTTCTCCCCAAAATTCATAAGCGGCTTGTTAACCCGCCAGGACGTCCTATAGTTTCCAATGTTGGTTCTATTTGGCAGCCATTGGCAATATACATAGATACGTATTTACAGGAGGTTCTGTCTGGTTTGAAACCCTGCTTAATTGATACCACGGAATTTTTGAATCGATTACAGAGTTTAGCCATTCCTACAGGTAATATACTTTTATGCTCCCTCGATGTGAAGGACTTGTATACCTCAATACCACATGACGAAGGGATCGAGAGTACTAGGATGTATCTGTCACAAGGGAATTTACCCAACCACATGATTCATTTTATATGCAATTTGCTGGAAAATGTCTTAACTAAAAATTATTTTCAATTCAAAGAGGATTACTATTTACAATTGCAAGGCTGTGCCATGGGTGCCAACATGGCGCCTGCGTATGCTAATATTTTTATGGACAATTTCGAGCAAACTTGGATTTTTTCTAACATACATTTTGCAAAGTTCATTCAGGGGTACATGCGCTATGTAGACGATACATTTTTTCTCTGGTCCGGTACACAGGATGATCTACAAGAATTTTTGGTATATTTGAATCAGGTACACTCCACAATTAAATTTACCTTGGAGTTCAGTCCTACTGAGATACATTTTCTGGACGTAAATATTTTGTTTACAGGTACATCTTTTACTACCTCACTGTACATTAAACCAACGGATAGAAACAATTTTTTAAGACCCACTTCCTATCATCCTCCAGGTCTGTGCAAAGGTTTGCCCAAAAGTCAGCTACTTAGGGTGCGGCGGATAACTTCCACAGATGCCCTGTATGATAAAGCATCAAATGATATGGTGAACAAGTTTTCAGAAAAGGGTTATGATAAAAATAACCTGGAGACCAGTAGGTTGAGTGTACGAGCCATTCCCAGGAAGGAAGTGCTTTCTAAAAAACCTGCAAATCATACTAAGTCTCAGAGAATTCCTTTCATTTCAACTTTTGATAGTAATTCAAGAGCTTTTCGTAAGATAGTACTTAAATATTGGCCCATTGTGAGTACTGACCCTAAATATGGCCATTTATTCCAGGCACCACCGTTGTTTTCATACAGACGTGGCAGAAATATTGGCGATCTTATTAAAACTAGATCTGTAGATCGGCGGAAATGCCAGGTTCTGACCACCTCTAACGGAACTTTTCCCTGCAGAAACTGTGGCCACTGCAATGGAATAATACCTGGTAACATGGTCACACACCCCCTACATGGTTCTAAACACACCATAAAAGGTTTTTTCACATGTGACACTAGTGATGTAGTTTACTGCATTAAATGCCCATGTGGGTTGGCATACGTGGGACAGACCTCTAGACCCATAAAAGTAAGATTAAATGAATATAAATCTACAATAAGAAATTACCAACCGTCACCCACGCCAATGGAACCTATGGCAAATAAGGAGAACAAGGGAAAGGAAAAATTTAAAAAAGAGACTTTATTAGCAAAACATTTCCATACACAAGGACACCGGGTTGCACAATTACGTTGGCAAATCTTGGAAAAAGTGATGGTAACACAAGGTCAGGATAAAAAGTGTCGACTTCATCAACGGGAGTATTTTTGGATTTGGCTACTCCAATCTAGGTGTCCTAAAGGTCTCAATGAGGAATATAACTTATCTTGCTTTTTATAAAATTATTCTGTAAATTATTCCTATTAATATTTATCTGCTGGCTAATTATACTTTTTTCCTTTTTAACAGATAAGAAATCCTTTCTGAGTACCACCCAGGGCTAGATAATTATCCCCTTTCCCATACATGCAGGGTGAGTTATTTTGCAACTTTTTGTAACCACTAATTGCCATTTTGTTTCTAGTTCTACTGACTGCCACTTTGTGAGTTCTTTCTTCTCAAGAAATTGTTACTGCGTCAAATTGTTGCACTGTATGTTTATATTATTGACTTTGCAAACAGACTTTATCACAATTTTTAAAGAATAAGTAAACGTTTTTTTTTTCTGTCTATAAATTTACTCTAAACAGCCCCCCAGATTAATGTACCTTAGTCCCTGCTGCAAGTCTGCTCTGGTTCCAGCGTTGTCAGCAGCTTCTTTCCCCTTCTTCCTGGTGCAGGGTGAAGCCCCACCCCTAAGCTTGCTGAGCTCTCCTTATCTCTCTGACTAGTCGGAGAGATCATTTGCATGCTGTCATAG